>NC_065877.1:18469253-18772283 GCF_933775445.1 Argentina anserina
TCAAAATGACCAAAAAACGATCATGTCAAAACCGAGAAGACAGTAAAACCGAACCCATGATTTAAAGAATCTTGAGTTACATAAAACTACTGCTGCAGGCAAGCAAAACGATGTCTGCAGGCTAACAAAGCTACTGTCGAAGCTTGAAAAAGATACTGTCAATGAAATCTGACAGATTTATTCCTCTCCATTCTTAACACAAATATCAAGATGAAAATCCATCATTGGCATGAATGGCCTTTAAAACTTAGCAAGGCACGAAGATATACAACACAATCTCCGCACGAGATCCGTAAAACAACTACCTGCGCCGTAGGACAGTGTGGGTGGTTACGCAATTAGCAAGACACTCGATTTCACGGCGGGACATTCTCAAAATGAAGATTAAGAGAGTAAACAATGCGGTGAACTTCTCTACACAATACGCCGTAGGATATTGTAAGAGAGGGGATTGAAACAAATGGCAATCCCATCGAATGTATCACATGGCAATAAAACTACATTCTTCAACTCAAGAGTTGGAAAAACATGGTATTGGAGCAGTTGAAAACCAAACAATTACGGTGGAAAACCTTCCATTTGGTGCGGGTGGTCACCAATAATAATAAAATCATTTGAGCTATGAAACGACTTGGAGAAAACCGGAAAATTAACCGGAAAACCATGTCAAATTAACTCAAAACCGGGTGAAATTTGGACTGGGAAAACGTGACAGAAAGAACTGCTGAAATATGCGGAAAACATGACGAGAAACGACGGAAAAAAAAACGTCGGAAAAACTCGTCGAAAGCCGGCGGCACCGATTGCCGGAAATCCGGCCGGCAGTGGCCGGACCTGGCCGGTATGGAGGCCATAACTTCAGGTCCGACAGGGAACGCCGTCCGGAACCGGATGGCGGTGCCGGAAACGCCGGAATATGGCCGGAAGGCGGCGAATACGCCGGTTAAACATCAAAAAACGTTCCGGAAACGCCGGAAGAGTAACCGGGAAAAACGACGTCAATTTTCACGTTCCGAGTTCCGTTTTCCAAATTTCAAAGTCCAAAATCACAATGTAGTGCTATTGGGGTCCCATGTAACCCAAAAGCGGCCAATTTAAAAACCACGTGAGTTGCAACGTTGACCATGCATGCTAAGCCAAGGCAAATAAAATTCTCACGAGTCAATCTTGTAAACAAGAAATACGAGAGATTTTATAGAATATGCCAATATTTAATACAACGCAAACAAGCTTCCAATTCCAATAGACGACTTAAGCTAAAGTCGAGCAATAATCATGGCAATGCCAACGTCATACTTGAAAAATAGTAAGCAGAAGACATAGTCAAAATAGATTGACTAATCAAAAGTCTGTAGCAACAAAATCTTGCATATCTGATTGGGCGGAGCCTTAGCCTGAGGCTCAAAAATGTGCTTACTTGAGAATGGAAGAATGTTACGTTTCCATCTCCAAAATTCCCTCGAGAAATAGATACAGGTGCCAATAAATGACATGTGTTTCTCGAATGTGGAGCATGTTTCAAGGTCAACTCTGGTAATACGTCGTCATAGACGTTCATTAAATCACTTTTAAGTGTGTCCCATAGAATTCGTTATTTTTGGGATCTTTTTGTCAGCAAATAGTGCTGCATCAGAGTAATGAATCAACTCAAATAAATGAGTACGTAGACCTTGAGATTATCGTTTATAGACATGAGTTTAAGAAACTCAAACATTCAAATAACAGTCACGATGGCGACGCATCCATAAGAAACGAGGGTTGTATAGGTTTCGAATAATCGAAACTATTCAAGTATGTAACCGGAATTAGAAGGGTTGTGATGTATATGGTCACAAAATAATCGATGCATATCGGCGATTCTCATGATCGCACCCAAAACAGCGGTGCACTCAGGCGACCACACGAAATCGATATATTCCTTTTTAAATAATAACGTGACTCCCCCAGGACCGTCACACGAAAAACGTCGACCAAGAGGGGAATCATATCCCTCTTTGGTCTCATCGGCGTTATAAGAAAAGCCGGAAAAGAAGACATGGAAAAAAAAGGCTAATAGCGCCCGATAATTTATATATATATATATATATGTTCAAAAGCAGCAACTTTAAGAAAAACATACTTGTTGGTCTGCCAAATAGACCGCATATAAGTAAATTGCACTGCAAATCGATCGTCATGCATGAAGTTGCTTGATGAATTCCTTTTCGATCTTCATCCGATGACATAAAATCTTGGGAGGATACGATCAAAATCGTATGTAGATGACAGTGTCATCCATCTCGGCATGAATGTCATCACCATAGTACGACGAGTGATCACTTTTCCTACGCAAGCACGTGAAACATAGTTAGAAAATGAAAACGTGCAAATAAATGATTTAATAAGCAATAGGAAAATAAAAAGGAAAAAAGAGAAATAATTTAAAGGCCCAAAAGGGTAGAGAAGACGGGAGTAGCTTCTCTTGAGCGAAGAGTTTGCTTGTGCAGTTCGCGTTCATTGCGTATATATGCGGGAGGAGCAATTTTGAATCCTCTGATGCGGGGTTTTTCGGGGCAAGAAGATGTTTTTGCGGAGCGAATGCGGAGGATACCCTGTGGGGCTGCGGAGGCTGCGTGCAGGGGCAGCAGGGGGGGTCGCAGGGGCTGCAGGGGCCGTAGGGCAGAATATGCGTGCGGGGCTGCATGCGGCTACGATGCGGGGGCAGCAGGGGTGCGTGCAGGGCTGCGTGCGTGCGTGCAGGGCTGCGTTGCGGGGGATGCACGCAGGGCTGCGGTGGCAGCGTGCAGGGGCTGCGCGCGGGGCTGCGGTGGTAGCGTGCAGGGGCTGCGCGCGGGGCTGCAGGGGCAGCGTGCAGGGGCTGTAGGGGCAGCATGCGCGGGGGCAGCGTGCAGGGGCTGCGCGCGGGGCTGCGGGGGTGCATGCAGGGGCAGCGTGCATGGCTGCGTGCGGGGCTTCTTGCGTGCGTGCAGGGGCAGCGAACAGGGCCTGCAGGGGGCAGCTGGGGGGTCGCAGGGCAGCATGCAGAGGTGATGCAGGGGCAGCGAGGCTGGCGGCGCGCAGGGATGCGGGGGTAGCAGCGGGGGGGGGGGGGGGGGGCTGCAACAACGACGAGCAGGGGCTGTGCCGACGAGGAGATGCCGGAGGCCGGAGACGACGGCGGCCGGCGGTGGAGAAGAGAAAAAATTTCTAGGGCTCTAAAAGTTCAGGGTTTTAGGACAACGTGCTGATAACGTGTTTCAGGATGAAATAATTGTGTATTATTGAATGATATGGGGGCCTATATATAGGCAATAAAAAACCACAATCCCGTAGGATTCGGAGTCCTAATCTATTACGGAGATGCTAATCTATCTCCTAACAGGAAACCTATTAGGCTAAGACACACATAAGGGTATAATAGTAATTCTCCCGGAATATTAATTAGGATTTTAAGTTTTTTTTAGAATATAAATTTTCTAATCTTAGCAAAGAAGGTATTATTTCCTAGTTTTAATATAATAGGTTTATTTCAATGCCTATATAAGACACATCATAGACTGTAATTTGATAAAGATGTATTCAAGTTATTAATTAAACTCATGTATTAAGAGAAGTTTCTCTTATTTCTTATTGATGTGCCCGTAGTTGCTAGTCTATTCTAGTTTGTGTCTAATTGATTCTAATATTTTCTATTAGGTTTTTTATGTCCGTCTAAACCTTATTTCTATCTGCATCAACCACTATAAACTAGTTGGTATGTCATTGATCTTCTAGTTTTCACTAACTGCTGAGCCATTTCAGAAACAGTTAACAAAGCTTTAAATTCTTCAGCTGAATAATATCATTGTAAAAATGTTGCAGTTGTCTTTTCAAGTGTAGATCTCATGGTCTTCATTGTCTTGTAGATAGAATTTGTCTACTGATTCAGAAACGTCATTAGTTCTAAAAATACTTACATATTTGATATTTCACTAGGGTCTAGAGCCGAACTAAGCACAATCAATACTATTTTTGTCTATTTAATGCCTACAACTGAGAGTCAATTACGGCATTGGAAATATCAACTTGTAATAAATTAAAAGAATATTAGGAAGATTATATAGTATAACATAGAAGATAAATAAATAATTATATAAATGTATAGAACAAACAGTTTACCTAGGTACGTAGTGAAGCTTATTAATAAAGTTATTTTGTTAACCACGAGCTTTACCTTGTCTTCCAATATAACGAGCATTCATGTTCAGTAAATATATCTTGCGTGCCTGACAAAAAGAGCCCACTTTAAAAACTAAAGGATTGCTAGATGGCAATCATGGCATCTCTCAAGTCTCAATTATGGATAGTAAAGGATCACTTCTAAACTGGGATCACATAAATGACATGCTCTCACTTGAGATTAGTTTCCTACTTCGTTTGCAACACCATCCGGCGTCTGATTCTACTATCGTTTTATCACTTTAGCCTAATTTGAAACTTTTAGATCACCAAATAATTCAAAACTAGAATGAACACACAGTGTGTGTGGGGTAAATTTATTTTACAAAATGTTTAAAACCTTTATAAATAAATAAGGACCAATACAAGCATCTTATTGCAAATAGTGAAGATAAGGTTTTTTCATTACGTATGTAGTTAATGGGGATATTGGTGGGTAATTACTAAACACATGAGTGGTAGTTATTTGAAAATTATTTATCTATTATGTGTTGTTTTATAATTTGACTATTTTATTCTTATTAATTTTCTTAGTGTTAAAGTTTTTAAATATTTCAGGATTAAAATGATAATTTTTTCTATTTTAATTAGCAAGTCCGGTTTGAGTTATAAGAGTATAGAATGGTAAATAACAATTTTGTTTGCAGTTACTTGGTGAGTTAGTGGTAAATCAGCAAGGGCATATGGATCTGGATGTATTAATTTTTTTAAGTTTTGCATCAGAGAAAAAAAATCGGGTTTGGGCAGGTCGACCTAGGGCGGGAACGTGCAGGCCCAAGCAAGAGAGGAATATTAAAGCTAAAACCCAGAGAGAGAGAGAGAGAGAGAGAGAGAGAGAGAGAGAGAGAGGAGTTGTTTTAGGGTTTAAGAGATCCACAACACCAGCGATCAAGCAGCCATGTGGGCTCTTCGTCGTGTATCCCTTCCTCGCAGGTATTCTTCTTTAATAAGATTCGTTGTCGCACATCTTTAAGAAATGGTCGATTCATTTGATCTTCACTCTCGAGTTTATAGTTTTTCATTTTTTTCTGTACCTACCGATTAACTTACCTGGATTTTCCTGCTGGGTGAATCTAATAGGTCGATAGATGTTCGATTTTTTTCAAAGATTTTGTTTACCTGAGTTTCGTTTGAGCAAGTCTTGGAGAAATGAAAACATGAAGCTATATAGACGTGTGCTGATTGAATTTATTAAGTGATGGAGAGTGAAGAAACCCATGTATTAATGTACATGGTGTTTATGTTGCTTCTTCTTCTTCTTCTTCTTCTCTGGTTTTAAGCTTTGCCCTTTTGTTGCAAATAGTGTGTGTCATTGTACATGGTGTTAATGCAATTCTTCAGCTTTTTTGGTTCTTTTATGCCTGCCATATTCTGCTTTTCTGAATCCTTATTTTTTCTTCTTGTTTCACCAGGAAGCAGGGATTCAGCATTGGGACTTCTCAGGCTTGTTGTGCTAATTTGGAGATACCACTTGCTTTCATACAAGAAAAGCCTTGTTTCCTTGAGTCCCCTCAGTCGGTGTCTGGCGAATATCTACCCTCCAAGAGATTCTACTACACAACAGATATTTTGTCAAAGCTCTCTGTAGATATACGCAGCCTTTCTTCACATGCTGGTACAAAAAGCAGCGGAGAGGATGATGACCTGGAAGATGGATTTTCTGAACTTGAAACCCCACCTACTGCTGAGGCAATTCAGGTCAGCAATACAGACAATGAATCTGAAGATGCATTAGTCTCTGGACCAGAAGTTTCTGATGATGAAGAAGACATTGGGCCTTCTCAAAATGAGCTGGAGTTATCAGAGTCAGAGAGTGATCCACACGGGAAACGGTCACCACGGAGAAGGTTGGATTCAGCACTTTTCAAAGCCATCATGGAATTTCCGGGTTTGTCTGTCCATTCTGCACTGGATAAGTGGGTTGGAGAAGGAAATGATTTAAGCAGGGCAGATATCTCATTGGCCATGATACACTTACGCCGTCGAAAGATGTTTGGGAGGGCATTGCAGGTGATCTTACATGTTCTTATATTTATGCTTTGAGTCTTGTGGTTTAAGCTATTCTCAACTATTTTTCACAATTCCATTTTTGTCTAAATTTCGGAGTAAATGGGCTTCTAGATGGGGTATTTCGTTGGTGATTCTTTCAGGACTGTTGCTTGTCACATGAGTCTGAATTTCATATTTCCTTATGTGAAAAGAAGAGGCATAAGTGTGAACTTCCTTTATTTATTTTTCTTTTAATTTTACTTTATAAAAAAAAAAATTAAGCTTGAGTTTTATTTACATGTCCAATATAGCTTCTACTAAGTCTTAGTTGTGGGATTATATATATATATATTCGTAAAAAAATATTTATAGCTTATTTAATTTTATTTGATTTTTGGATTATAACATAGTGCAAAAAGATTTTCTCGGGGAGACAACCATTGCTTTATGTACTCATTGCAGAATTGTCTCTGAGTGCTTCAGTACTCTTTACTTCAAGCTTGGATCATTGAAAGAGATGCATGATGCTTGTTCCCTTGCTTGTGAACTAGAATAGGGACCATATGGTGTATGTCTTTTTCCAGAATTCATGTTCACTTGGCTTAGCTTGAAATTTGTTGTATCACATAATCACATTTTGCATCATCGGAGAATGAATGATGTGCATACCATATAATCACAGTATTGTATCATGTTCATTTTCCATCGAAAAGCCTGGTATCCATATAATCACAATTTGGGCTGTTTTTCGCCCATGGCTCCTTGCTGTTGTATGAGTTGTAGGACTTGTAGCTCATGATCAAAGCTTCTCATATTAGTCTGTCATTTTTTGGTGAAGCACATAGTTTGCCCATCTCAACTGTAATAAATTGAGAATGAGGAATTATCAAATGAGCCACACTACAGGCATGTCATATAAGCATTTTGAGCATTGACCTCCTTCAGATGGGCCAGGGCACTTTCCTTGATAATTGTTATGAGTGTTTGTGTAGTTTATCAGTAAAGTTCTTTTGCATAAGGTGTAAGTGGCTGACCTGTGGGCTTGATGGGATAGAAGAACAGCTAATTGCCTCTTCGTCAGTGATGGGGTGGGCAAGAAACACATCTCTTTTCTGTGGAGGAATGTAATAAAAAGAAGGAAATCTCTAGTTCACATGCAAGGGTGGATGGGGCAAAAAATACAGAACAATTGCACTACTTTAGAGAACATTTTAGATTAATTCTCCACACACGGATTAGATGATTATAAGATCTACTTTTTTATTTATTCATATAATTTGGTTAATTATCAGGTTTATAAAATGGTGTGGGTGCCAAAGCCTCTCTTGCCCTTGAATAGCTCCACCGCTGTTCACTTGTAAACGTGACTTCTAGCTTTCTATATGAAATCTCCGAAATGTTGTTCCATAATCTTAGAATTGCAATCTATTTCTACTCTAGAACATTGTTTTTCAGTAGTGCTTCCTTTTCTTCATAACAAATTTGGTCATTCATCAAATTACATTATATCAAGGAAATAGTTCAAGTCTGCCTGTTTCGTATTTGGTCGTGTAGCATTGATGTCCTTTTTCTTGTTCCGAGTTTAATAGCTTCTTGTTTTGTAGTCATGACTCATGACACAGATTTACTTCTTGGGTTCTGCATCTTATTGGTTAATGCTTCTGCACGAGAGGGTAGGATGAGTAAGAGAAACATGATGGTCGATAACACTGACGTTAACTGGACAAAATGATCATTGGAGTTATTACCTTAGCTCTTAGAGTGCAGTGTAAATAACATGGCACTTCATGGCATCAGACTATTCCCGGCACCACAAATGCATGTTGCTTTATTCTGTTAGATTTCGAGTCCTTAGAAGGACATTGTGCTGACTGAGAATTTGAAGTTCTGTTATGCTCTGTTGATTTGCAGGTCTCAGAGTGGTTGGAGGCACATAAGCAGATTGAATTTACCGAAAAAGATTATGCATCTCGCCTGGACTTGATTGGCAAAGTACGTGGCCTCTGGAAGGCAGAGAAGTATGTAGAGATGATCCCGCAATCCTTTAGAGGTGAGTTGATCTACCGAACCCTGTTGGCTAACTGTGTTGCTGCCAACAATTTGAAGAAAGCCGAGGACATTTTCAACAAAATGAAGGATCTAGAATTCCCAATTTCCCCATTTACGTGCAACCAGTTGCTCCTTATTTACAAGAAGCATGACAAGAAAAAAATAGCAGATGTCTTGCTTTTGATGGAGAAGGAAAATGTGAAGCCGACTGCCTTCACTTATAAGCTCTTAATATCTGCTAAAGGCGAAGCCAATGACATTGCCGGCATGGAGCAAGTGTACAAGACTATGAAGGCTGAAGGCATTGAACCAGAATATACTGTTAAAGCTATCATGGCTAGGCATTATGCCTTTGGCGGACTGAAAGAAAAAGCTGAGGCTATGTTGAAGGAGATAGAAGGGGGTGATTTAAAGGAGAACCTCTGGGCTTGCCGAGCTTTGCTTCCCCTGTATGCAGAACTGGGTCAGGTTGATGAAGTGAGGAGAGTTTGGAATGCTTGTGCATCAAATCCTAGGGTTGAAGAATGCATGGCTGCAATTGAAGCTTGGGGAAAGCTGAATAACATTGAAGAAGCAGAGGCAATTTTTGATAGGATGGTGAAAACCTGGAATAGACTTTCTTCCAAGCAGTATGCAGTGCTTTTAAAGGTGTATACGAACCATAATATGATTGCAAAGGGCAAAGATCTTGTGAAGCGTATGGCAGATAACAATTGTGAAATTGGCCCATTGACTTGGGATGCACTTGTAAAACTCTATGTGGGAACTGGAGAGGTTGAAAAGGCTGACTCTATTTTGGCGAAGGCTGCTGAGAAGAGCCAGAAGAAGCCACTGTTTACTTCTTATATGGCTATAATGGAACAATATTCAAAGAGGGGTGATGTTCATAACTCAGAAAAAATATTGTATAGGATGAGACAGGTCGGTTACATAGCTCGACTTCGTCAGTTCCAATGTCTTGTCCAGGCCTACATAAATGCCAATGCTCCAGCCTATGGACTCTGGGAGAGAATGAAGTCAGATAATATATTTCCCAACAAAGCTTTGATTGGGCAGCTGACACGAGCCGATCCATTTAAGAAAACAGCAGCGTCTGATTTGCTTGATTGAGGAATTGGCCGGTTCTTCTGTAGATCGGTTAACCGAGTCTTCTGATCTATGAGCCACTATCTAAAGCTTTTATCTTTTTAGTCGAAACTATCTTCAACTTCGTAGGTTCAACATATTGAGATTTTGATGTTTTCCATGTATTGCTAGTTCAGAATTCACTTCCCCATGCCGGAGTATTTGTCTATCGTATCCCAAAAATCGGGCACCGTGGGATATTGATCTCGACTTTCATGGACATTGTTTCATTGTTCCTTCGTTGTTCCGCCCCTAGTATTAAATATGTTATGGTATCATCTTAATAAAGATGTTAGGGTTCTGTCTCTCCTAAAAGATGAAATGAATTGCTTTAGCTATTTTGTCCAGGTGCACTGGAGGGAACCTCTATGCAGAAACAGGACGAGGTGCGGACTCTAATGTATTGCACAGCCAATGTAGTCGAGATTCATTTCAGTACAGAGATACAAACAAATATAGGGTCAAAATATATGTGTTCTATATATAGTAAGCTCCTGAACTCGAAAGAAAGAAGAGAAAAATGTGTAGCCTCAAGATCACCAAAAAGCACCACAAACACTTCAACAATCCTTTCCCTGGCGCCCCTACATCTCTCCCGCTCATCCGAGGAAACCTCGTCTTCAATTCTCAAACCGTGCCTTCCCCCCAGCGCTTTCCAATTGGAAACGATTTTGAGGTCTCTTGGAACACCACCAATGGCGGGTCTCTGTCGATTTCCCATCGATCGCAGCCGGAGAGAGCCATATGGTCCACCATTCCCGGTCAAGCCTTCGTCTCTGCAGCCGTGGCTCAAACACGAGTGGAAGAAAGCAGGGGCTCTTTTGTGGTCGAGGACGTTAGTGTTGATCTTGTCTGTCATCACCAAACCATTCAAGATATAAGAATGGTCAGTCAGTTTGACCATGACACTCCATCTGCATTTGGGTTCTCAGATTCTCAGGGTACCCAGTTCCCTGCTGTGCTCGTAAGTGGCTGGCTTTTCAATACTGAGAAGAGGAAGAAGCGTTTTCTCAAAGGGTATGAAGGGAAGGGACCTTCTAGCTGTGCAAAGTATTGGGTCTTGTTTGAACAGAAATGCAATCATCAAGTTGGGTTCCAAGTGAAGATCGGACCACCCAACTTTGAATTCTCGTTTGTCACGAAAGCACCTAGTTATAAGGGTTTTAGAACAAGGCGCAGGCTCAGGTGGTTCTGGCCCAGAGGGTTTGTCTTGCTTCCCTCTGAGTCTGAGGCTCAGGAAATCAAAGAATTCAACAGGGTGTGCCTGACGTATTCAAGTGATGGGAAGGAGAGGTTTTATGGTTTTGGGGAGCAGTTCTCTTATATGGAGTTTAAGGGCAAAAGGGTGCCCATATTTGTTCAGGAACAGGGTATTGGGAGAGGAGATCAGCCAATTACCTTTGCAGCTAACTTAATCAGTTACAGGTAATGAGATATATATTTCAAATTCTTAGTTATCCAATATGAGTGGTGTTGATTTCTTCCTCCTACTTTGCAGGGCTGGTGGCGATCGGACTACAACCTATGCTCCTTCCCCTTTCTATATGACTTCAAAGATGAAATCTCTTTACCTTGAAGGATATAATTATTGCGTATTTGATCTGACACAACATGACAGAGTTCAGATACAGGTATATCTGTGGTTTGAATAACGCCATTTAATTATTATTTGGATTCTTCAGACTTATATTTAGACCGAAGATTTAGGAACTGTAAGGCTGGGATTATAATCATGAGTGATTATTCAGTAATATATTGGAATTTAGATAGAATTGCCACAGTGTCTAAACTGGATAAAGAGCTAGCAAGAGAGCTACTGGATATGCTTGCTTTGCTTGCATAACCCCTACACACAATACACACACTGTATATATAATTATATGTATGTATATTTGCTTCTTCACATCAAAGATAAAAAAGAGACGTGTATGTATTACAAGTGCTTTATTAGATCAGGTGCTCTTATCAGTTAAAAACTTAATTAAATGCTGTTCTTGAATAAACTTATAGGCATATTGTCTTCATGACACAATGGAAATTGGAGTTCAGCTCATTTATTCAAAGAGTCTTGCTCATATTGTTTGCTTGATCAATCTGAATCTATATGTGCAATACTTAGAAAATTCAGAGTTCGAACCTATTTCGCGGCAAAGTTGCAGGAAGTTATAGTTATACACATGATTAGTTTTGAATTTCATTGTCATTTTTTTGACTTGTTGAAACCAATATTATAAGAAATCCGGATCTATCATAGATATAGTAATGTGTAAATGGTTTGTTTGACAGTCATATCCTCATTTTATTGACTTTATAGGTATTTGTATTTATGATTAGGTAATCTATAGCTGCTTTTTAAATAAGATCCTGGTATATGGATTTTATAATTTGTGAATTTCCATTCTTACTTGTTCAGGGGTGACACACGTGTATTTTGGTTAGAGTATGTTTGATTTCATGATTTTCATCTAGGAAGTTCAACATATGGAACGGGTTTAGAGAGGTTCTACTCTTTCAGTTGTTTTTATACTTTGTCCAAGGGGAGTCATAGCTTGCACTGTGTACTAGGTAAGTGTAAGCTGAATTAAAGCATTTGATTAATTGGATACCAAAGCTTACCTACATGCAATAATGTTGAATCAAGGTAGGGGATCTGGGGGAACCATTCATTTGGTTGGTGTTTGAGTTTATATGTGCATTATACATGCTTTATTTTGATTGATAGCTTGCTGAATATTTATTTAATTTGGATGTAAATCATGAGAATGCGAATCAAACGTAGAGATGGAGAAAAGATGAGATTAATTTCTCAAGAGATCTAGCATTTTTGTACTAGTGAGCGAATACCAATGTACACCTGGGTGAACACCAGGCCTGAGAGAAAACCAAGGAACTAAGTGGATACAGAAAACCCCATCATATGTTTGGGAGAATTCCACTGTACTTTTGGCAGAACACGGGTTGATAAATGAAAAAAAAACTAATAAATGTTAATTAGATTGTGTATATATTAATGAGAAGTAGAGAGTGAATATAACATAAATGCGAGCATATATGCCAAACTTGTTTGCGTGTTACTTCTTTTAATTTGTTAATCAACCAAGCTCAGAAGTTTTTCCTCGTAAGTGTAGATTGTCTTGCAGGTGTTGAACAGTAATTTAGAAGCATTATAAGACCAGAATCTAGGGGGTGTAATAAGGGTATTTTGCCACTAGGATTAGATTGACGTCTGGTGGGAGAGTGGTTCTGAAATTTATTGGAATCTTCCTTGTTAATCTTTGTGAATAACTATGTTTTGCTGTTTTCTTAGATTAACATGAACCAGTTTGTTAATCTTTTACTTGTTTGGTGTTTGTTTTCCTATTGATTTTTTTTAAACTTTATATACTTTTAAGAGCTTTGTGGATATTTTATCTTTTCATCTAATCAATGAAGTTCAGTTACTTATATAAAAGAAAATAGCCATATTTTTACTGGCTCAGCTCATTCAGTATCTTAAACGTGCAGTTTTCCATTTTGTGTATACTGGAGCTTGCAGATACATGGAGATTTAGTAGCAGGACGGATACTTCATGGAAACTCTCCAACTGAGCTCGTTGAATGTTTCACTGAAACCGTTGGGAGACCTCCTACACTTCCTGACTGGATTATTTCTGGAGCTGTTGTTGGCATGCAGGGCGGCACAGAATCTGTACGTCGTATTTGGAATGAGCTCGAGAGCTACAATGTTCCAATTTCAGCATTTTGGTTACAGGTATGTACGTCCCTCGTGGACCAAAAAATAGAAGTTCTATCCATATGTTCTTACATGTTTTTATTTTGCTTTTACTTGATGAAATCCATCAATATATGCAATGCATCATCTTCTTATTAGCTATTGAGCAACTTAAAACTGTAATAAAACTAGTTTGTAATTATTTCCACCAAATTTTGTTAAAGTAAAATGAATGACTGTAAGTGCGGTATTTAACCTGTCATACTTCTGTCACAGGATTGGGTGGGTCAGAGAGAGACCTTGGTTGGATCACAACTCTGGTGGAATTGGGAAGTAGATTCAACAAGGTATTCGGGATGGCAACATTTAATCAAAGATCTTAGTGCTCAGCATATTAAAGTGATGACATACTGCAACCCATGTCTAGCTCCGGTATATAAAGTTTTCTTCAATAACTAAATCCTGTATAAACTTTTCTTGTACAACTTCCACACACTCATTGTCACTAATCACTTTAAGATTCAAAAGCTGAATTGGGGTACGTGCAATCATTCTCTTTTCTTAACCAAGTGAAATGAATGGCAATGTCTCTCATAGAACCATCTATGCTGGTACTTATTTTGCAGTGTCATGAAAAGCCAAACAGAAAGAGAAGCCTCTTTGAGGAGGCAAAGAAATTGGGCATATTAGTGAAAGACAAGCATGGAGAACCTTATATGGTTCCAAATACAGCTTTTGATGTAGGAATGTTAGACTTGACACATCCAGATACTGGAAATTGGTTCAAGCAGATTCTTCAAGAAATGGTTGATGATGGAGTCAGAGGATGGATGGCTGACTTTGGTGAAGGCCTGCCTGTGGATGCCATCCTCTATTCAGGTTCAGAATCTCAACTTTATTCTTTTAAGGGTCCTCAATCTCATGACTTTGGTCATGCTGAGTTCTGTGATGCCGCATCAGGATGTGTGAATTGGGATCTCTTAGAGCGAATTACTTTACTAGTTAAAAATTATCCCAACATACAAGGCTAGAAGACTAGGCTGTATAAGAGTTCTGCTATCAAAGAAAAAGGCAAGCATTTACATTTTGGATGCTTGCAGAATTGCAGGTCACATTTATGCCAACAAAAACAGAAATGACTTAGTTACTTATATTACTCTTCATGTTGAGTGTTCCATATGCTTTTCAATTTCAGTTATTAAATTGAATTATGTGTTTCATTCAGTCACCTAGAAGTTACAACTATAAATATTTCTTCAGAATGACATTGCAGACATAATGTTTCATTCATTATTATGCATTTCATTATTTATACTAGGATTTTGATTTATCATTTCAGGCCAAGATCCTATTTCAGCTCACAACAAGTACCCAGAGCTATGGGCTCAAATAAATAGAGAGTTTGTTGAAGAATGGAAAGCTAACCACGCAGGAATTGAGAAAGATCCACAAGAGGCCTTAGTGTTTTTCATGAGGGCTGGTTTTAGAGATAGCCCCAAATGGGGAATGCTCTTCTGGGAAGGAGATCAGATGGTAAGTTGGCAGATTCATGATGGAATAAAGAGTGCAGTTGTTGGTCTACTCAGCAGTGGAATTTCAGGGTATGCTTTCAATCACAGTGATATTGGAGGGTACTGTGCTGTAAATTTACCTTTCATCAGGTATCGCAGAAGTGAAGAGTTGCTTTTGCGATGGATGGAGCTAAATGCTTTCACCACTGTTTTCCGGACACATGAAGTAAGTTCAACATCTGCAACCTTAAATACATAGGAATCATTATCAATAATCATCATTAGTAAAAGTATGAAGGGAAAAATTTATAATCTAGAGGCTTTAATGAAGTGGCAACTGGCAAGTACATAGATTAGTTAATTCCAAAGCTGTGAAATCATCATCGTACCGACGGTAAGCCTTACAATAAAAACAAATATGCAATGTCAATAGAGATTGAGGGTTTGTCTAATTATGTATATCATTTTCACTGATGTTTGTATACCGCTAATTACTGCAGAAACATGTATGATTATGTCTCTCATGTGCTGATCTAACTGTCTCCCTTCTGCAAACTAGGGAAACAAACCATCTGGTAACAGTCAATTCTACTCGAATAAGAGAACTCTAGCTCATTTTGCACGATTTGCTAAAGTCTATAAAGCTTGGAAGTTCTATAGAATCCAGCTTGTCAAGGTAATTCCTGAAACTCATTTATAACAATTTCATTATAGCTTCTGAGATTTTGTAGTAAATATGACAAACTTCCTCCCTACCTTATAGGAAGCAGCGCATAGAGGCCTGCCTGTATGCCGGCACTTATTTCTGCATTACCCAAATGATGAACATGTTCATAAATTAAGTTACCAGCAGTTCTTGATCGGTACTGAGATTTTGGTGGTGCCTGTCCTGGACAAAGGTATGAATGATGTGAAGGCTTATTTTCCAACTGGTAATAGCGGTTGGCAGCATGTGTGGACTGGGAAGCAGTTCAGTGAAGAGGGTTTTGAAAGCATAGTAGAAGCTCAAATTGGTTATCCTGCTGTATTTGTTAAGACTGGTTCTGTTGTTGGAGAGACGTTTTTGGAAAACCTCAGAGATTTGAAGATTCTTTAAGTAGAGGTTCCTATTTTTGGCAATGTTTTTAGGGTGATCTATGCCACTATGTGATTAACTTTTCAATCATAGATGTGAAGATAAACTATTCACTTTGTAGGGATATAATCATGAGTGTCACCCAAAACTCATCCCTTAGAAAAAATGCACAGAAGAGCAAAATCCATATTATATTGGCATAAATGCCGATTTACACCCCAAACTTGGCTGAAATTGTCAATTTGCACCTTAAACTTGCATTTGAGTCAATTTACCTCCTAAACTTGGTAAAAATTGCCGATTTACACCCCGAACTTGTATTTGAGTCAATTTACCTCCTAAACTTGGTAAAAATTACCGATTTGCACCACATCTGTTAAATTTAACTGTTTTTATCCAATTTTGCGTCACATGTCATGCACATGAGGGGTAATGTTGTCATTTTCTATTTATATTTTTCTTAAAAATAAATAAAAATATTCTTTAAAATGAGAATTATTTTGTTAATCAAATTATTTATTTACATCTTTTTTTCTACATACTTAACCCTACTTTGAATTATATATTCAATATACCCACCATTCAAATATAGTGTGTTGTGTATAAATATATTTTTATATCTACACATTGTTGGAGGATGAACAAAACGAGAATAATAACGACGTAATAGAACAGAACGTAACCGTTTATTGATTGATAATGAAGCCAATATATGGGCATTGCATAACCACAATCCCGTAGGATTCGGAGTCCTAATCTATTACAGAGATGCGAATCTATCTCTAACAGGAAACCTAATAAGGCTAAGACACACACAATGGTAGAATAATAATTCTCTCAGAACACACATTTATTTTTAATTTTCAATGTATTTATTTATTTATATTTTTTCTAATATCTTTTAACATACCATATCACATGAAATAATAAATATATAAATCAATAACATGTTTCGAAAAAAAAAACATTGTAGCAAGTGTTCCTCTTAAGTAATTTTATTAATTTATTTCATTATTCAATATGAATAAATATATAATGACAATATTACCCCTTAAATGCATGACATGTGACGCAAAATTGGATAGAAACAGTTAAATTTAACGGATAGGGTGCAAATCGGCAATTTTTACCAAGTTTAGGAGGTAAATTGACTCAAATACAAGTTCGGGGTGTAAATCGGCAATTTTTACCAAATTTAGGAGGTAAATTGACTCAAATACAAGTTCTGGGTGTAAATTGACAATTTCAACCAAATTTGGGGTGCAAATCGACATTTATGCCTATTATATTTGGACAAGACAGATCGTTACCGATCACATAGATATAGTGATATACAGAGCCACAATATGAGACTATGGAAGTCTATGAATCGTGGAAATTAATCAAATATGATATCAGGAAATTCGATTTGATTTTTAGTCAAACAATCAATACAAAAGGGCATCCTGATTCTTCTTGTTGAACATAATCCTTATATATCCATCAGGACCATTATATATCATTTCAAAAGGGCATCGTTCATACCAGAACATAAGCTGAAATGTTGATTTCCTAGTCTCTTAAATGTGTTTAGGTCGAACGTGACTCAAGAAAATGACCGGGTTGAGTGTATGGTTGCTTTAGTTGATTTCCAGATAGAGATAAAACTCATAAAAGGGAAAAAAAGGTTTGAAACTTGAGTTGAATTGTTAACAATAAGTCAATTTTTCTCGCAAGTTACTCATGTGAATTTGCTTCTCATCTGCTCTTGTTATAGATGTGTGCGTGTGCAGCATATGATTGAAAGGATCAATAGCAAAATAGATTGTGTAATTATTATTATTATTATTATTTTGTCACAAACGGGACCTAAAATGCCCAACAGAGAAACAAAAGAAAACGACCAAGTGCTAAAACAAGCACCAGATCTCCTGACCTAGAGACAGAATTAAGATCATCAAGGTATGCTTGAGAGGCATGCACAGGAGGACTGTCAAACTTCACCAGACCAATATCATGACTAGTGCTAAACTTGGCCAAAGCATCAGCAGTCATAATACATTCTTTAAAAATATTCACCAACTTCACATTGTCCATAGACGCCATCAGATCATTGCAACTTTTAACCAAAGATTCCAATGGATGGTGGATAGGTTGGAGTTTTGTAACAAATGAACTAACACTGCAGAATCAATCTCAATCTCCAAATTCTTGATATTCAAGTTAATAGCAGCCTTCAACCCAAAACAGAGGCCCCAAGCTTCTGCATCTAGAATCTCACCAATTCCCAAATTCACTTGAAATCCAGTGATCCAAATTTCCAAATGGTCTCTAATTACCCCACCTGCACCAATTTTGCCTAAGGCTATAGCTCTAGTGGCATCAGTGTTGAGCTTGAAAAAAATTTCAGGGGGCATTTTTCAAGATAACATAGTATAGCTGAACATAGAACTAGAGCTAGATCTATTTTGAGCATTTTTCCATTCAATTGCATACTCCTAGATGATCTTCTCAAAACAGACAGGCATAACAAAATTGCTCAAAAAAATTAGCTTATTTCTCCACTTCCATATGAACCAGCAAATAAAAATGAAGAGAACACACCACTGAATATTATCTCTAACCAAAGAGTGGCAGTGCAGTTGAGCATAAATCCATCCATTCTAGTCCAAGGTGAAAGAGTTCAACAAGTTACCAGGTTTTAAAAAGGATTTCCAGATCAACATAGCTCTAGGACAATCCCTTAAGAGATGAAGCAAAGTTTCATCACCAGAATGACAAATGAGACATGTTTTATCATGAGTGAAGCCCCTAGTAGCTCTGTGAATGTTAGTCAGAAGCTTTTTATGCAACACAGTCCAGGAGAAGGTTTTCAATTTAGGAGGAATACTGAGAGACCAAATAGTTTTCCATGGAGGGTTCACAAGTTCAGTCAAGTCAAATAAAGAATTATAAGTAGACTTGACAGAAAAAATATCATTAGAAGTAGAGCCCCAGGTTCTAGAGTCAGAAATGGAGTCATCAAACGCAGCAAGGACATTCATGATTAAACCCACAATATTAGTAGGCAAAAAACAAAACTAAAGAGAGAGAGGCTCCATCCCTCATCATCCCAAAAATCTCTAATACAAGCATAATCATTGACAACAGCATCAGAAATAGCAAAACTTCTCAACCCTTGAGGAAAAAGCCAAAAGTCATACCAAAATTTGATGCATTTGCCTTTACCAATACACCATTTAAGATTCTTATTGATCAGAACAGCTCCAGTCATGACACTCCTCCACGAACTAGAACAGTCAGAAGGAGGTTTATAGTCACTTTCAAACAAACTACCATGAAGACGATATTAAGAGAACATATTAGCCCACATACCACTCACTATCTTTCAGAAACAATCTCCAACCAATTTTAGCAAGCATAGCTTGATTCATTTCTGTAGTTTTTTTAATTCCTAACCCACCAAGCTGCTTGGGCCTACAAATAGTGTCTCAATTCAACAAGTGCACTCTCCTTTTGTTTTCAACATCACCCCATATAAAATCTATGTTCAACTTATTAATTTTTTCACAAAGACTAATAGGCAACTTTGCAGTTTACATTGCGTAAATAGGAATGGTAGAAGTGACTGATTGGACCAAGGTCAATCTACCTGTCATACTAAACACTTTACTTTTCCAAATTGAAAGCCTATTTTGAACCTTATCCACAATCCCAGCATAGGTGAATTTGTTGGTTCTAGAGTGAATTAAAGGCATTCCCAAGTATTTTCCAAGGTCTTCAGTAATAGGGGAACCACATGTCTTACTGATGGTATGAGCAATGTTCCTGCAAGTGATAGGAGAACAATAAATCATAGACTTTTCATAGTTTACAGTTTGCCCAGAGAGAGCACAGAAAGTATCCATACATTTTTTCAAAACTGAAGGCTTGGAATGGAGTGGCCTTAGCAAACAACATGAGATCATCAGCAAAGAATAAGTGTGAAATCTTTGGCCCATATTGAGAAGCAAAAACAGGCTTCCATTATGATAATCAACTGCATATTGAATCAAATGAGATAATTTCTCCATGCAAAGGACAAAAAGATAGGGTGAGAGAGGATCACCTTGTCAAATACCTCTTTGAGTTTTAAACGATTCAGTTAATTCACCATTAAAATAAATCTGGAAGCTAGTAGAGGTAACACATTGCATAATCAGCTTGATCAAAGAATTAGGAAAGTGAGCTTCATGAAGCACTCTCAATGAAATTCCAATTTAATCTATCATAAGCCTTCGATAGATCAATTTTCCAAGCAAAGAAACCAAGTTTACCAGAAGATTTCTTGAACTTGAAGAGAACCTCCTGAGCAATCATAATATTATCTGAAATTTGTCTCCCTGGCACATAGCTGACCTAATTTGGATTGATTAAATCTTGCATAAGAGGTTTGATTCTTGCCACAATTATTTTGGAAATGATTTTGTAGACAGTAATAAGTAGTGTAGTGAAAGCTTTGTGATTGAAGTTCGCTTCTCCAGAGCTAGGAGATATAATCAAAATTGTTTACTGACCATCCTTGTATCTGACCCAAGACCATAGGACAGATCAGGAACCTTGGTAAGAACTGACATTTTATTTTGTAGTTAACTAGAGCTATTGCAACATTTATCTAGACCTTCATTTTAGAGGCCATCACCAAACATTGTACATTTTGATTGAGTTATTTTGAAGTTGGTTTGTTCATGATCATTTCGTAATTAGAATCTCATAGACATGATGTAACACCCCGTAATATTTTAATACAAATTTATCTCTATAAGACAATTTACACACACACAACTAGTCTATGAAAGAAAAACATAATAATTTTGACCATCATTGTATGACTCTATTTGAACCCTTTCGTCATTATTTTACACCAATTTGGGTAATCTCCCCATCTGCACCTCTACACAACCTCGTCTTTGGAAATTCACAGAGGTAAAAATTCAAATCATTGAGGATGCCGTGATATTATAGGTCGGGTCTTTTCTTTAGTACCATCTTTATATCATCCTAAACCCGGGTGAGTTTCTTTTAATCTGGGTTAGGGTGTTACGAAATGGTTTCAGAGTGGGGATGAGTTCACTGGGGCCTAATATGTGAATAGGAATGAATTTTCTAAATTAATGGGTGGACAGATTCACTTATTTGGTTTCAGAGTGGAACCAAATTTATTTTTCCTGGATAGTCAAGACTCAAGAGCTACAAACTATTAAAATATATTGATTTATGTTGTCCTTCCTTGGTTTTAGACCATCAAATCTGATGATTCTCGTCAGTGAACTGATTAATGTTGATTTCAGGTTTCTTCCCCTTAATTGTTATGGAAATAAATTGTGGTTCTTGTTCGAGGATTTGGCTCTTTTCTAGGTTAATGACTGCCTTACTTTAATACAGCAGAGTGTGTTGTCTGGTTTATTCACTTTATTGGTTTGAGGGATCAAGTTAATCTTTCTGGAGTATCTTCCTCAAAAATGTCTTGATTTAATTTTGGACTGTGATGCGTCTATTGGTTTGTGATATAGATTTGGACGGTCGTTGGTTCCTGACTAAAAAGATTCAAAAATAAAAAGAGTTATTTGCTATGCTAATTAAATTTTCTCTTGTTTCGTTTTATTTTAAGAACTAATTAGATTTTAGTAATAATGGTAATCGTGATTTTCAGCACTAGTTATGTAATAACCCGATTTTTCGGAACAATTTATTGGATTGTTTTAAAAATTTATAAAGTTTGTGAAATTCATTAAACGTGTTTGTTTTCGCATTGCGACGTTGTAAATCGAAAACGGAAACGTTATCGGAACTTTTAATTAGAAAAACGTTACGTTTCCGCGACGCAAGAATCAACTTTTACGCCGTCGCTCGTTTGTGAAAACTTCATTCACGGAAGTTGTATAGCTCGTTGATACGAGTTCGTGGACACGTCACGCGTTCGAATCGGATGTCGGATATGAAAGTTATTAACGTCGGAAGTTAGTTTCCGATTTTCGAAACGAGTATAAAAAAGAAGTTTTTAAGATTCTCCTCACCCCACCTCCCTCTTTTCTCTCTCTCCCTGAGTTCTCTCTCTCTCTCTCTCTCGCCCTCAGAAAATCGCCGTCGGCAATCTCCCGCCTCAGGCCGCCGTGGCCTTCACCGCCAATCCTAGGAGCACCGCACGGCCCACCGTAGCCACCCTCGAGCTCGCCGCACCTTGCCTCGCCGCCGTGAGTCCCCACGCTGCAACCCGAGCCGCGTTTTCTCCTCCGCCGTTCGAGCTCCATCTCCGGCCATCATCCTGGGGTTCTTGAGCTTTGTCGAGGTAAGGGTTTGCTTGTTTGTTGGATTGGTGTGTTTGTTTGTCGATTTGGTGGGGTTTTGGTGGTGGATCGGAGGAGGAGGGGGGGAGATACTGCCGCCTCAGGCGGCGCGTGAGGGGAGGTGAGGTAGCTTAAAGGCGGTCTGAGACCGTAGGAGGGTAGAGGAGGAAGAAAGGAAGAGTTTTGGGGCGGCGGTGGCGTGCTACGCGCCGGTGTCGGAGTCGGCATGTGGGCCCCACGTGCAGCCATAGTGTGCTGCGCGTGAACAGTGAATTCAAACAATAATTTTATAAAAAAATATTTTTACGTACGGTAAATGTAAAAGTGATTTACGTACCATAAATGTGAATTTATTTACGTACGGTAATTGTAAATGTAAATTACATACAGTAAATGTAAAAGTAATTTCAGAAGGGTAAATCGTAATTATTATTTACTGAGACAGTATTTATGTTTGAATAGTATACATACGTACAGAAATACGTAGACAGTATATACTCGCACAGAAATACGTAAATAGTATGTACTCATATATAAATACATGAATAGTAAATACGTGAACAATGATTTCGTAAAAACCATAAATTGCTGAACAGTAAAATATTATTACTGTTTCGGCATTTAGGGTTTTACGTGACGATTCTAAATTCACTTCTTATCTTTTCAAGGTGATCGATACTTCAAGTAAAAGATTCACATTTGGAATCATGAAAATTTCACTCCGGATTATAAGGTGAGTAAAATTTCACAATGACGAATCTATCCTTAAGGAGATTCATGAATATGCTAAAGTTTAAAGAATGAACTACGATATGTATTTGATATAGTGAATTGTGTATGTGTATAAATGATAAATATGTACATATAGATGGTTTGCTATATTATATACTGTCGTAATTTCCGTTGTGAATAAGTTCATTTTGGTGTTGAGATTTATGTATTGATCATGTTGTTTCGATTTGTACAATATATTGTGATGATTATTGTACGTGGTTTTAATATTGAGTTTTATTAAAACATTTTTGTCTTCGGACGTGTTTCTTGTCTTCGGACGTGTTTATGTCTTCAGACGTGTTTCTGTCTTCGGACCAGTCTTCGAACGTGTTGGCATGTCGGAACCTACTCTTTGGCCGGGCGAAAGTTACGATACAGTTAGAACTCTAATATGTCTGTCGGGGTACTGCATAAGAGGTAACAGATGAGTTATCGGCTTATGAGTACCCATACTTTTGATATTGGGTAACATGTGGTTGTCCAATGTCGGCGACGTATTACATGAGGGGTAACAGAAGTGTACCAGCGCTCATGAGTACTCGTATTATCAATGCATTTGGGTAAACAGAGGGGTTGCCTAACTTCTCATGAGCATATATATTTTCACATTATTAGACAACCAGATGGGCCGTCTAATGAGTCATGAGTGCATTTATAATTGATGTTTTGTGGATTTTCGTATATATTTTTATGCGAGTTGTATTTGTTATTTTACTCATACGAGTTGCAAAACTTACCGGGTTTGTGTTTACAATCCCGGTGCACCTATTCGATGGTGTAGGGGATAATTCCGCAGGTGTGGATTAGCGGAAATTGACGGACCACTCTGAGGACTTGAAGTTGTTTTTATCTTATCTTGTGGTGAGGATTTGTGTGGATTTATGTGAGGATTTTTACATTTCCATTTGATATAATGTCATATTATAAATTTGGTTTGTAATAATCGATTGGACTGAGTTGTATTTGAACTCAGTAATGATCTGCTGTGACCTTAAAATGATTTCGATTTTATTGAGATTGTTTTAGAGTTTTTCATGACTATAAAATTTGAGTTTCATACTCGAAAATTTGGATCGTGACAAGTTATTTGCTATGCTGCTATCTGTAATGAATGTAATTGTACGATAGAAGATCTGTGAGTGACTAAAACATTTAAAGTCATTTACTCTTTATGCTTATCTATGTATACTTTTGATTTGCTGCAATATGGGTCATACGAGGAGTCTGCTGTCATTAATATTAAAAATACGGGGAGCATGCTACATTTGGACTAGTTTTAAAATTTAGTAATTATTTATGTGCAACTTGAGGACTTCTAGTGGTAGATTATGGAGTGTAGAGGACATTACAGTACTATGGGTTGTTTTGAAGGCTTCTTCTTAGCTTCTAACTTGTGTCAGGGATTTCATATATACTTTGTTTGGCATAAACTATGCTTATTTGGTTCTGATTTCTGTACTAGCTTATGATCTAGTTAGTTAAGTAAGTTTGAATAAGGCAGCAGGGATTTACTTAACTCTCTCCACTCTCAGCTGCCTCACATGGAATAATTATGCATGCTATATGATTCTGTTCATAGTTGTTAGAAAAGATGAATGAAAAATGATTTATGTGTCAATTTAATGAGTATCTGAATTATTGATAAGTATTTATTTGTTGTTGTCACAGACTCTGTGTTGGACCAATTCTAATAATAATATTATTGTAGTTTATTTAGTTGATTTATGAGTTGGGTTTAGTATCTCAGTTCAGTTCTGGTTACTGAGGGTAAATGGTTTAATTTAGAGATTAAAAATATATATTTGGAATAGTATAGGCGTTAACTTCTTTTCGAGTCTGATTCCTGTTATCTATTTTATTTATTTATTAACTCTTAGGTTTTATTCATTGTGTATTATAATTCTATGTATTGAATAAATGGAACGGCTGGGATGGATCATGGATGCAAAGCAATGATATTCTGAATAAAGGTATATGTATATATATAGGTAAATTCCTCCGTTTGATTATCAATTGACTTCTGTAAGTATTTTAGATTTATTTATGTCATTGTAAGAACTTTACATACTGCTCAGCTCAATATAGTTCTCTTTACCATGACAGTATATGATAAATAATATGAAAGTTTTCAACTGATAATGAATGACTCTTATGTGATCTACATGAACAAATACAAGTGGGAATGGATTAAAATCTGGTTCAGTATGTGAAAATTAAGTAGGGATTGTGCCTCCCTAGGGTGAAAGACCAAAAAACCAATTGGGATTTCGCTCAGTACGGGGTGTACTTGGTGGCTTTAACGTGAGCAAAAAGTCCTAATTGGATATGAATCTAATTAGACGGGATAAAATTAAGTATGAATTGTGCCTCCATAGGGTGACAGACCCAAAACCTGATTGGGATACCACGTAGTTCAGAGTGTGCTTGGTAGCTTTAATTCGAGCAAAAAGTCCTAATCAGGGAAAAGAGGAAACACAAAGAGAGTAATGTTGATGGATTTTGAGAAGGTCATGGTGTTGTTGTATTAATATGGTGAGCTAAAGTCAGCTCATGGGTAGGGTAAGATCAGGTATGGCTATATATATGTATATATATTTATGGATATATGGTGTGATGAATGTCCAACTTTATAACTCTAAAACTTGGAATTATAATTGATGGAGAAATTCAACAATAATTGAGGGACTCTTCCACAGATCGAATCAAGCAACAAAAAGTATATGCAACAATGCATATAAGTTTTCTGTGATAAGTTTGTTAAACTTGTGACTGTATGACAAAATTTGAATGCAAATTAGATTAGTCATATTTTGACATATAAGCATATAAAGTTTCTAGAAAAATATATGTTTCCAGCTAATGAATTGTCCCCATAATATGTATTTAGGTTTAAATAGCTATAGTACCATGTATGGCATAGTGACTGTTTTGATAAATTTGAGTAAATATAGGACTAGTTAACAATATTTGCTAGTATGGTTATACTTGGTTGCTTTATGGTACTGCAAGATAAGTTACGAGTTTTGGATAAAATGATTTAACAAATCATGATCTTTTTAATATCTCCTAGGTTGGATTGCCTTTCAAGGATGCTAAATCTAAATTTTCAAATGGGGGAGTGTAACACCCGGTAAAATTTTTAATATGAATTTATCTCTATAAGACAAATTATATATATATAGTCCCTATTTTGAGTGAAGTACATTATTTGACTCATTTTTTTGTTACATTTCCACATCTCCACCGTATATATCTCATAATATGATGTATAGATCACTCTTGCAAAGTTTCATCTGATTTGATGATTGTTTGACATTTCGTAATCGTGATTTACAAGAATGGTTCAGGTTGAACGAATTACGTTCGTTCAATGATTTTAGTAATGTTTCAACACCTTAACGATTATCAAATTGGATGAAACTTTGCAGGAGTGATCTATACATTATGTTGTAAGATGTATACGGTGAAGATGTGCAAACGTGACCAAAAAGTGAGTCAAATAATGAATTTAACTTTGTAATTTCGAAGTAAAGATTCACTCTAGATAGAGAATGTACACACACACAATTAGTGTATGAAAGAAAAACACAATAATTTTGACCATCAGATTGTATGACTCAATTTCCAGGCATCATATTTGATTAATTTCCATGATTCATATACTCTCATAGTCTATATCCATGTGATCAATTAGTACATCCTGAATGATGATAGTGTCACCCAAAACTCATACCATACAAAAAAAACTCAATCACAACTCGCAACGATCGATTTACATGGACATTAATTCACATTAACCTACAAAATTCATTCACATGAGTGACCCTAGAATGTAAAATTTATCGACAATATAAACTAAAAAGTAACAATCGGGCTAAACATTCATAATTTCACAGATGTAATTAGTGGGCTAAAAAGGATCAAGAGAAAAACTAGATCATTGACCGTTATTAAAAAAAGAAAAAATAAAAAGAAAAGAAAAAAGAAAATAAAAAAAAAGAGTATTGCGAAAAGGGAGAGGGGGCCGAGGGTAGGGTTTAAGGGGTTTAAGCGGTAGAGGGGGGAAAAAAGAAAACAAGACAGAGAAAAGAGAGCGGTAAAATTGGATGGCGCTTCTTCTTCTTCTTCTTCGACCTCCCCCTCCTTATCTTCGTTTCATGGCCTTACGCTTCATCTCACACTCTTCCTCTGGCCTCCCCACTTGCGCTCC
This sequence comes from Argentina anserina, assembly GCF_933775445.1. NCBI lineage: Eukaryota > Viridiplantae > Streptophyta > Magnoliopsida > Rosales > Rosaceae > Argentina > Argentina anserina. The sequence goes on from NC_065877.1 coordinate 18,496,201, forward strand.
CCGTCCCTCCCTCTTCTCCAACCCTCCACCGCCGCCCAGGTTTGACAAATCTTTTCGCTCACTGCATATTAAGTAAAACAAGTGACTGTGTTTTAGGGTTCTGCTATGTGATGTCGCTGCAGGATTGGGCTTCCATTGAAGGACTGCTGCCGTGCGCTTCGTAATGTGGTCCCCCCGAGAGCTTTCATGCCCTCCTCCGCCGAGGCTTTCTCCTCCACCGCTTATGGCGCCGATCAGATTCAGGTCCCTCTCTCTCTCTCTCTCTCTCTCATCTGCCACTTTTCAGTTTGTTAGTTATAGCTCATTTTTGATTGATTGCGTTGTAGGTTCTAGAAGGCCTAGAGGCTGTTAGAAAGAGGCCCGGAATGTACATTGGGGACACCGGAGTTCGTGGTCTTCATCATTTGGTTTGCCCTTTCCTTTTCTCCTCTAATTTGACTTAACAATCTGCTTCTACTTCTGCTTGTGCTCGTGCTTTGCTCATCATTCGTCATCCTTTAGGTTTACGAAATACTGGATAATGCTGTTGATGAGGCTCAAGGCGGACACGCTTCTAAGGTTGAGGTCATTTTACTAGCTGACAGTTCTGTCAGCATCACTGACAATGGCCGTGGGGTAATTACTACTTCATTTTAGCATTTCTTAAATTGACTTGTCCTGTGACGGGTCCCTTTCTATTTTTCTCATCAACAAAACCCTGCATTGTTATTTTCTTGTTCATTGCAGATACCTACTGAGATGCACCCTGTAACCAAGAAATCTACATTGGAGACTGTGATGACGGTATTATTCCATCGTCTCTCATTCTCATTTATAACTTCTGTATACAGGTAGAACGGAATCCACCTCAGATTGCATAGGGGCTACTATTTCTTTCATTAAACTCATATAGATACTAGTCATACTACACTCTCAGTCTCTCTTGCTGCTTTATCTCTTTATCCATCTGTCCCCGCACCTATCTCCCCTGCCTCTGTTTTCCCTTTTATCAGATCTTCTTCACAATCTCAGAGCCGAACGCATTGTATTTTGTGATGGAATGTGCAGTTTCTTATCTTCTCAAATCTTTGATATCGAGGATGATTTGAAGATATGGATACTCCATATATATTAAGACAACGTCTCTTACATAATCTAAAAGAAGTTAGAGAAAGAGGGTTTAAAGAATTAGATGATTTGGCGAATTGGCTTTTCAAGTGTTTACATTATCTTCTTCTCTCTGGAAGAACTAGGACAATTATTATTTTTTGGTTCCCAAGAATAAGATCAATATGTAAAAGTGGAAGCTAGAGGTTGGACATTGGGGTCTTCTGAAATTATGTGTATGTTCTTAGATAAGATGTGGATAATTCCTTCCATTGAACCATCACCCTCTAACCCTTCCCATCTTCTGCTAATTTGTTTTTTCTTTAGAAGTTTTTGATTAAAGTTTGAAGTTTCAATTGGTTTTTATACATAAAAGAAGAATGAAATGTCAGTTGTACAGTGTATTTCTTTGGATAAGAAAATTAAAATTCTTTAGCAAAAGATTTGGCAAGTAGAATGTATGAGCAGTTCATTATACACAGAACAATATCAACAAAAACAACATTGGAAATCTATGAGGGCATCTCAACTTGTGAGCTGTTTTTAATGTTTTATATTCCTTGAGTAATATTATTTGTAGTTTTTGACATCAATATCTGTAATGTTCAGGTTCTGCATGCTGGTGGAAAATTTGGTGGTTCAAGTAGTGGTTATAGTGTCTCTGGTGGATTACATGGTGTGGGTTTATCAGTTGTTAATGCCTTATCTGAGGTATGCATTGTCTTTTCACATACATATATTTGGTCATTTTGCTCCGCTTGTGTAAATATCAGTGAACAAGGATTCATAAGGATCTTTAAGTCATTTTGCATCGATTGTCTTTCAGTTTGCTTTTCCTTTTCCACTTAGTTCTGTTCATTTCTCACCTTTGTTGGGGGCCTCCTATCTGTGGAATTAGCTTTTGTATCCAAGTTCTATATTGATATGTATATCATTTTAAATGAATTGTAAAATGATCAGAGACTACTTAAAAGCTGGCTTATACTCTGAAATTAGTAAGATGAATGAAGCTTAAGATACAGTTTAAGAAGAGACTGGATGCTCTTTAGAATTTAATTTGGCTTATTGAGATTGTAAAATATGCCATCAAAATGTCATACTACTTTCCATTCTAATTTAGAATCGCTTACTTTCTTGTTTCATTTCTTGTAAGATAACATGTCATTGTCTTTTATTTCTATGTTTATTCTTTCTTTTGGGATAAGTTACAGAAAACTTTATTAACCACAATGTGAATAAGCATGACACCAACAAACAAGTTCATTTATGGTATTGTAGAGATCTCTCCCAGCTAGCTAGGTACTTCAGACTATTACAAGAATACAATACATAACCATTGTATTATGTTAATATAGCCCCACAATCTGGACCAACAAAAAAATGGTATATCTATTCTGCTAAGAAAATGGTCTATGCAGTCTGTTTACATATCAACCTCCTTACATTGTCTTGCAATATACTTATAATCTCACAAATCAGTTGAAAGTAGCCAGCTGGTGTCTTATCAGCTGTTTTTCTTGTTCATCTAGCCTACTAAATCACATACAAATTTTGGTGCCTCAGGCATTAGAAGTTACTATTTGGCGTGATGGAATGGAATACCAGCAAAAGTATTCTCGTGGAAAGCCTGTTACAACTCTCTCTTGTCATGTGCTTCCAGTTGAATCTAAAGATAGACAAGGAACACGAATCAGATTCTTGCCTGACAAACAAGGTTTATGATTTATTGTTTGTCATAGTAGATATGATGTTGGTTTCATTCTTCCCAATAATTTGGTGATTATTATTTCTGGTGTTTTCAGTCACTTTATTTGACTGTCATCTCTTCCTGCAGTATTCAAAATCCTTAATCAGTTAGACTACCACACGATTGCTGGAAGAATTAGGGAGCTAGCTTTTTTAAACCCTAATGTGAGATTTCTGTTCATTGTCAAAGAAATCTCACTACAGTATTTGTTATTTCTCTGTGACTACTTAATAATTTGATCGTTGTTAATTGAACTTTAAAACTTCTATCCGTTGATATATTGATAGTTTGAAAGCTCAGTAAACCTTTTTTTTCTTTACTTAATGTCATACCATCTTCAGCTCATGATCACTCTCAGACAAGAGGATACGGATCCAGGGAAAGTCCAGCTCAATGAATACTTCTATGCGGGGGGATTGGTTGAATATGTTAAATGGCTAAATACTGATAAGGTATGCAACACAATACCCTCGAGGGCAACATAACTACTTGCTATTGGGCCACATGCTCATAGTGGATGTGATGGCCTGGTATAAAGGATAAGATCTTATCGAGGTCTAGCTATATTGATGGTTTAGCATTTGTGGAGTCTGCATTTTTATCAATTTGTAATGATTTGGTTAACTGTTCTTTAATTCAGAAACCTCTTCATGAAGTGGTGGGTTTCAGAAAAGAAGTGGATGGAATCACTATTAATGTAGCTCTCCAGTGGTAATTAACATTACCTTTGCTTATGTATTTACACTCCCTCTGTATGAGAGAAAGGTTCAACATTTTTATGAAATAGTCTTCTTATACGTCAAGTTGAACTCAATCTGCACTAGGATAATCTCTTCTATAGTTTCTGACTACTATGGTATGAATTTCATATTATGCTAGGTGTTCTGATGCATATTCGGATACAGTGCTAGGATATGCTAATAGCATACGTACTGCCGATGGAGGAACCCATATTGATGGATTGAAAGCTTCATTAACAAGAACGCTTAATAACCTGGGGAAGAAGTCGAAGCTTATCAAGGTGCAGCGTAACTCTGTGTTTGTTGTGTTAAAAATGGCTGTTAATGGCTTCACCTTTTCAATTTTTACTTGGTCCACACACACACACACACACACACACACACACACACACACTCACACATATATACACTTACATTCCATTTTTCATTTTCTTTTTCTCGTGGTAAAGGAATTTCAGGCTAAGTTCATTAACATAAAACCAATACTCTTCATCCTTAAAACTCAAGATAAAAATAAAATAAAACACTGCGCATACATTAGAGATTATTTGGCCAAAGAGAGGGAGGGCCTAAATTGATAGACATAAATTGTCATTGCCATACCCAGATTGATCAGGATTTTGCTTTGAGTTGGGCCTGGATTGATAAATTTTGGTTGGCTATAGAAACTCTTCGCTGCTTCATTCAACACACTTCCTGAAATAAGAACACGAGTGTCCGATCAAAATAGAAAGGCTAAATTAGTATGTCTTTTGTGATGGGAAATCGGATAATAAATTTTAGACCACCTCTTGTCTAGTTGCTGCATCATTGTGCAAAAGATTATTTAGGGAGATCCAAAACAGTTGCACAAGCTGGATCCTTTTGTTGCATTATTGAGGAAAATATTTATGTATTTTTGGTAGAAATAAGTGGGGTATGAATAGAGAGATGTGATGTGGTGGAAACATTTTGGGTGGTGTAGGTGATGAAGGAGGGATTTTTAAGGTATCTAGAGATGAAGAGGTGAATCTGTTGCAGGATGTAGTCTCTTTATGTAGTGTGTTGAGTCTCTATATATTGTATAAGGTCGTTTGTAGTTTGATTTAACTACTCTTTGAAAAGGACCCACCCTATATTTTATCGTTGCTATTGCTCTTTTTAATGAATTTTGGTTACCAAATATAAAACAAAGTTTTGTCGTCATGTTAAGTTAAATGGATTTTAAAGTATTTGTTTAGCAGCTTTTAGCTCCTACTCTTATCTGAATGACTTACTTGAATGCTAATGCAAAGAGAAAATTTATTAACACGTCAATAAATAATATGCACACCTCTGAAATTCTAGTTGCCAATTTTTTTCACAAATGTTTTCCATTTCTCTTTTGTTTTCTTTTTCTGTATCAGTCTCTACCCCGATCATTTATTCGATATCTACCTCTCTCTCTCTCTCTATCTCTCTCTCAATGCCATTTCTCTAGTTCACACCTAACACCACCTAAGTCGCTCAGTAAATCGACATATGTGATTTACAATTGAAGCAAAAGATGGGTAGTGTTTCAAAAAAAATGGTGCCTAGTCCTTTATCTTATTTCTCTCACTCTAGTCAGATATGTATAATGATTATGGGTGGTCTTGAGACCAAAGCTTTAAGATTTGACGTATTTGGAATGGTTAGGGAGATACATAAGCAACCCTGGAGAAATACTTTGAATTATTTGGTTGTCTTTAGGCATCTTGCCATGGAGAAGGTGAAGAGGCAAGTTAACCTTTTCTTTTTCTATTAATATTTTTGGAAGAAGGTAGTGGAGGAATTGCAAAGTTTGCAAAAAAATTTGTGATGTGTATTAAACCATTTTAGATGTGCAAATAAAATTACTCTAATTATTGTGAGTCTCAGGATAAAGATATTACCTTAAGTGGTGAGCATGTAAGAGAAGGACTGACATGTGTGGTTTCAGTCAAGGTTCCCAATCCAGAGTTTGAAGGCCAGACAAAGGTAGTCCATTCTTATTATAACCACGATCAGTAATGATTTTCAACCTTGGTTCTAATTTATGATATCTTCGGTTTGTTTCACATTGCCCCTTATTTGTTGGTTAAAAGACTAGGCTGGGAAATCCAGAGGTGCGGAGAGTGGTTGATCAATCTCTTCAAGAGTATCTTACAGAGTACTTGGAGTTACATCCTGATGTACTGGATTCAATCCTTTCCAAGTCCTTAAATGCTCTCAAGGTATCTTTCTTTTGGACGACTATGACTTTGACCATCAATTTACATATGTTGCACTGGAAATTCATTTCCTCACAGCTAATGTATCCTTGTTTAGGCAGCTCTGGCTGCAAAGAGGGCAAGGGAACTGGCAAGAGAGAAGAATGTTTTGCGATCATCATCTCTCCCAGGAAAGCTAGCTGATTGCTCATCAACTAATCCTGAAGAATCTGGTTAGTGGGCCCTCATTTTGTTTGAATTGATATGACTAGCAGGGATGTCAGTTTAAGTTTTTGATTGGTTCAGTATCAATTGATGGCAATGTTAGGCAATAAGCCTTGGTGGGGAGGGGCCTTGCGTCTAATTAATTAGGCAGGAATTGGTTTGCCTTTTTTATTTTAGTTGTATCATATAACTTAAGTGTGATTAGAACAAAACAAAAAAAAAACAAAAAACTCTAGTTAGCAATAATTTTATGGAAAATGTAAGGAATATATTAAGTATATAATGAGTAGTTGCAGAGCAGAAGTTAAAATTTTAAAGCACTTGATCAAGATTAGTCAAGACGGCTGAAATCTTCTAGCACGTAGGTTGGTGTCTATGTAGTAATTTTGCTTCTATTATTAAATTCTGGAGCTTTATTCTCATCACTGTAACCATATCAGTACTGAATATGATTGCCAATTGACCACTGTGCTACATATTTTCTTCGTTTATTGAATTTACGAATCCATAACAGTTTTCGGCTACATTTGAAGTAACTGTGATGGCTGTTTTGAACTAAATGCATACATGTCTCCTATAACTTGGGTTGTATTGGTTATCATATAAAAAGACAGTTATAAAAATGCATCACAGTTTTCAGTCACATTTGGCTGTTTCAAATTCAAATGCACCCATGTTTCTTATTAACTCTGCTCATATTGGTTATCACTTTTAATTTCTTTACATACTGTTCCCTGGAGAACTATATACATGCTGGTATTAGATACAAATAAATTCGCTCTCTTAGGCTCTTAGTTCTTGGTAATCGCTAGTTACTGAATGCTAATTGAGTTGGATGAAAAAGTTAAAACTGTGCTAACTTTTCGGTATTTTTTCTTTCCTATTATCTTTTAAATACTATTATCTTTTACTGATAACTTCTCTTTTTTTTCCTACTGGAGACACAAATATATTAGGAAAAAATGCCGATTTGTACCCCAAATTTGGTCATAATTGTCAATTTGCACCCGAATTTGCATTTGAGTGAATTTATCTCCTAAACTTGGTAAAAATTGCTGATTTACACCATATCCGTTAAATTTAATGTTTTTCATCCAATTTTAGGTCACATGTCATGCATTTGAGGGGTAGTATTGTCATTATATATTTATTCATATTTAATAATGAAATAAATTAATAAAATTACTTAAGTGGAACACTTGATACTATGTTTTTTTTTTCGAAACATGTTATTGATTTATATATTTATTATTTTACGTGATATAATATGTTAAAAGATATAAGAAAAATATAATTAAATACATTGAAAATTAAAAATAAATGTTTGTTCCGGGAGAATTACTATTCTACCATTGTGTGTCTTAACCTTAATAGGTTTCATGTTAGAGATAAATTCGCATTTCTGTAATAGATTAAGATTCCAAATCCTACAGGATTGTTGTTATGTAATGCATATATATAGACCACATTATAAATCAATAAACGGTCACGTTCTGTTCTATTACGTCATTATTATTCTCGTTTCGTTCCTCCTCCAACAATGTGTATATATAAAAATATATATAACACAACACATATATTTGAATGGGTGGGTATGTTGAATATATAATTCGAAGTATGGTTAAGTACGTAGAAAAAAGATATAAATGATGCAAGATGAAATAACTGTATCTTTATTGAATAACTATATATAGGCATTACAAAACCACAATTCCGTAGGATTCGGAGTTCTAATCTATTATAGAGATGTTAATCTATCTCATAACAGGAAACCTATTAGGCTAAGACACGCAATGGTAGAATAATAATTCTCCCGGAACAGTATATAACTAATTTGATTAAAAAAATAATCTTCTTTTTAAAGAATATTTTTATTTGTTTTTAAGAAAAATATAAATAGAAAATGACAACATTACCCCTTATGTGCATGACATGTGACGCAAAATTGGATATAAACAGTTAAATTTAACGAATGAGGTGCAAATCGCAATTTTTACCAAGTTTAGGAGGTAAATTGACTCAAATACAAGTTCGGGGTGCTATGGACAATTTCAGTCAAATTTGGGGTGTATTTTGGCAATTTTGCCAATATATTATCAAAAACACATTATTAATGGATTAAATTTTTGCTCATTGCTATTGATTTTTTTGCAGAAATCTTCATAGTTGAAGGAGATTCAGCTGGTGGAAGTGCAAAGCAAGGTCGCGATAGGCGCTTTCAGGTGATTATAACTATGCTAGTTTTTAGTTTCTAGTCTTAACACTATCTTTCGATTTAAGGCGGCCTGAGGAGCCTATAACTTTCTGGATTATATCTCAGCATGCAGTTTTTTTCACCAGTACTCAATGATGTGAATGAGTGGTTGATCTAGCACAACCTAGGGGTTAATGTGTTTCTTGTCTTAGAAGCAAATGTTTAGGGTTAAGATTTGTTGCAGAATGGATAATGTGATTCAAGGGCTGGAACCAAGTGAAAAGGTTAGATGAATCTGGAATCACACCAAAAGGATTTTCGGCATCACATCATTGTAATCACACAGAAGTATTATGGCCTGCAGAATATAAGCAGTAAATGGCTGTATGGTCCTTTGCATCTGATGCAGCATTCTAGCTGATTGGAAACCAGGATCAATGAACTCTAATTATTAGAGGACGAAACACACAGAACACTTTGATTAGGAGTCTCACCCAGGTTTCTCACCCTTATTCAGGCTACACGCCTCTTTTAGGCTTCACCACCAACCCTTCACAGGAAAACTCATAAAATCTGATAACTCTTTATTCAACAAAACATATCTCAGCCACTAGGCTCTTACACTTATTTACACTAGAGTAGATAACTGACATTAATTCGCATTACAGGCTCATTAGGACTCTTAAATTGTTTTAAAACTGAAGCATGAAGACCTAATATAGGAAAACTTTAAACTCCTGAACTGAAATGAAACTTAAAAGACACAAAACAGAAATTTGAAATGCCCCAAAGGCTTAGGTTTCTTTTTTTCTTTTTTTTTAAATTTCTGTTGCTCATAAACCTAAAAAGGGTTTGATTGTGATGTCCGCATCAGTATCCTTCTTCGCATCACATATGAATTAAGTTCTAATGGGTCAGATTCTTGGTTTCTGGAGAGATGTTATCTCCAAAGTCCTTGGCAATATTTTTATTTAGCTTAGTGCTACCTTACCTTTGTGGAGCTTGCAGTTGGTAAATGGGAGAAGAATTAACTTTTAGAAAGGTGTTAAGGTGGGTAGTTTTCCCAAATTGTATTTATCTTCTACAAATATAATGTAACTATCCATGCTTGGCTTCATTATCTGCGGTTGGTGTGATCTATTGGAACCTATAGTTTTATAGACAGGCCTTAGGGATTTCCAAGTGTGCATCGACTAGAGGGAAAGAGTTCCATTTTTTAGTTGAAATTTTTTCTCTCAATTCGAACACTGTTTCTTTATATATGAATTAAGAAATGTTTGGTCAAAAGATCTTGGTGACCATCTCTCGGGTATAGATGGTGCACATTAGCTAAAATTCATTGGGCATATAGTAAAGTGGAGAATATAATATTTGAAAACCCAAAGTTCTGAAATTTTGTATCTTTTCTATAAATATATATACATATATATTACTATTATATATGTCCTCGAATGTTTACCGCAGGCAATTCTTCCACTGAGGGGTAAAATTTTGAACATTGAAAAAAGAGACGAGGCAGCAATGTATAAAAATGAAGAGATTCAAAATCTGATTCGTGGACTTGGACTTGGGGTGAAGGTTGTAATCAAACTTTACAGAATTTTACTATTTTGGTCTTATGTATAGTGTACTTATGTATGTATATATTCTTGTTCAGGGTGAGGAATTTAAAAAGGAGGCTCTGCGTTACCATAAGATTATCATCTTAACTGATGCCGATGTGGATGGTGCTCACATCCGAACTCTGCTACTGACCTTTTTCTTCAGATATCAGGTAGGTATTGAATTTTTGTGCAGAATGTTACTGGTTATACCTAGAGAAACAGAAAACAAGATGAAGTTTAAAATTACCCAACTTCAATCTTATGGATTTAAAAGTTTCTAATGAATATCAGTTGATGGCTTTCTTCTTGACTGCAGAGAGCCTTATTTGATGAGGGTTGCATATATGTTGGTGTTCCGCCCTTTTACAAGGTCTGCATTATAATGTTGTTATTCAGCTATTTTCTTGTTAATCTGTCTAATTTGTTTTCTTTTAAATGATCAAGGTTGAAAGGGGAAAGCAAGCATATTATTGCTACGACGATGCTGAACTTAAAAAGCTTCAGAGATCCTTTCCTTCAAATGCATCATACAACATCCAACGGTTCAAAGGTAAGAACATATTGCATATTTTTTATGCCATCTAAATTAGATGAGCTAAAAGTAACTTTTTGGAAGAAACTAATGACTTCCTAAAAAAAAAAAATCTTGGTATTAGGGTCAATCTTGATATATAACAGTCTACCTGTCGGCTTCTGCATTCACCGAGGCACAATTTTCTCCTGAAGAAAAATTACGATGATGTTGAATTTTTGAAGATTTCTTGATGTAGGTATATGTGTTTAAAGACATAGAAAGGGTGGATTATTGTACGGGTGAAGGGGTCGTGGTTAAAAGTCTGGGTTTAATAGAAAAAGGGAGGGGAAATCTGGAAACACACCATTTTGGTTCTTAAAATCTCACCAAGGGCCTCAAAAATCACTCGAGGGGAATCATTTCACACAAACTTAAACGTTTGCATTTTCTCTGATTTTAACAAGTACATAGTGCCTATTGATAGAGCTATAGAAGACATTTATTCTAATTCGCTCTGATCTTCAAAAGTATATAGAGGCTCTTTTACAGATCTACAAAATACACTACAACAAATTCAGAAATCTGAACATGGCATTTCACCGAAACTATTGAAGTAATAAACATGGTTCTTCATCTGTTGCCATGAATGAGATCTACATTAGCCTTGCAGTTGTAACTCCATGTTATTATGTTTTCCGCAATACAGGCCTGGGAGAAATGATGCCTACACAATTATGGGAAACAACAATGGATCCTCAGAAAAGGCTGCTAAAACAATTAGGTGTGGATGATGCTGCTGAGGCTAACTTAGTCTTTTCCTCCCTTATGGGTTCTCGGGTAAGTAAAACCTCCTTTGAGGTTATTGCTGACTCACATTTACTGAGCACCGCATATGCAACTATTCAATATGTGACCAAGGACTAGTGAATAGGTGTCTTAATTGTTATTTTGTTAAAAAATTTGATCCTTGTCGTGTATGGTCTACTACACATGAAACCTGGGGAGGGATGCATTGTGACAGTGGGGTGGCAGCTTGCTATGAATAGACTATTTGTTTTAGGTTAAAGTTTACACCTTCCCAGTTTCCATGGAGTTGTTGTATTGACTGAAAAGCAATATTTTACCTGCTATCTGTTATGACAAGTGTATAGTTTGATATGTTATGTTTTTGTTTTTTTTCTTCTTTTTCATAAAATAGGTGGATTTCCGGAAGGAGCTAATTCAAAATGCTGCACGCATGATCAACCTCGATCAGTTGGATATCTAGGTGGACTCGATTGAGGGTGTCATGCCCTACCGCAGTGATGAACAAAAGGCACATCTTTCGTATGATTTTTTTTTATTCAGTGTTGTAGAAACTAGAAATTCATTTTGGTAATATGCAAGAATGTATCTCGGTCCAGCACATTGAATTTCGTATTTGGTGGAAAGCCAATTTTATAGCTTATTCTGACTTAGTCACTCGGTAGCTGGTCTTGAAGCCTCCCTAAAAGTGTTCATACAAGACTCATTTCTCTAGGTTGTATTACGGTGTTCCCTGTCCGAAAAACTGGTGCATGACTAGTAAGTAGTTTAGCCAGATTTTAGAGGTTTTGTACAGTTTTAGTATTTAGCTAAAAGGCAGAAGCTATTACCACCTGCCAATTCCTTAAATTTTCAGCTATAAACCCGAAATACCCTAATTTTTCTGAAATTATTCTCCTCTCTACTTATGAATTTCCTTGGATTTCCTGCTTGCGGTTTGGGGTTGATATCACTGTTAGTTCTTGCTGCTTGTATTTAGCCAAAAGTATTGGACGTTAAATTTGATATTGCGGAACGCGAGCCCAAAAATGGGTGGCCCTCGAAGTCTAAGGCGATCATCACCCTACACGTTTGTAGCAGCCCAAAATGGTTGCCCCGCTATTGTTAGTTGGAGGGAGCCGCGCACTCATGGCCCAAGACCTCACCGTCCATTGAGCCGCGAGTTAAATTTGCCAACAGCACTGCCTTCAAATAGTGACTTCAAAAAGCCAAGAAAGGTGCAGCCCTGCTGCCTCTTTGTAGAACCGAGATGGTCCCAAATCTAAACCCAAATTGACGGATGAGGATCCTCTTGATCCTTTTTGCCTAACCTTTTTCTAATATAAGGTCAACAAATCCAATGGTCTAAAATATCTCTTCCTCTAACTAGGGCTCGTCAAGCCCGGCCCGGCCTATGAGCGGCGGGTCTGGGCTTTAATATTTAGATAAGTGCTGGGTTGTGTATTTTCACAAATAGAAAAATCCAAATCCACCTATCATAAACGGGTCTTACGGGCTTTTACAGACCTGGTCTTGTGGGTTTGTATAAGGAAAAAAAAACATAATACTCTTATTTAAGAGTTTGGAACCCAACCAAGTTGGGAGGCTCATTACTACGCTCTATTCAATCCATTTAATATGAAATGTCAATTAATACAAAACATTAGGGAATGAGGGACAAATCTAAGACCAAATGAGGAACAAAGCAAGTCCAAATAAGAAAAAAAATCTAAGTCAAACAGAGAAACTGAGAAAGAGGGAGAGATTGTTGTGTTGTATCAGAAAAAAGAGAGTTGAGCATATGCATTGGGCTTGAGACTTGAATTTTAAAAGAGGAAAAAGCTGGGCTTGGGTTTTCTCAACGCCTAAAACCAAATTAATGTCTTTAAAACAATAAAATAATTCTTGGAAATCATTCCAAAAAGAAAGTTAAATAAATTCTAATTTCAAAATATTGTCGACCTACACCAGCCGATGCGATCAGTATATATATTTAGGGACCTCGTAAAAATTTCGTCTGTTTTAGACATGGTTTGACCATTCATGCCTACGGTCAACTAAAAAAAACGTTTTTGACATATTAAAACTCCATTGACTGAGACTTTTCCAAATGAGTTTCCTACCACGCATTGTTCACTTTATGAGGATTACTATTGCACATTGTTGGTTAAACTACAACTTCTAGAGAGTACCTCACCTGTTATTTGTTCACTTTTCTAGTTCCATCAACCCCTTGATGCGACGAGGAACGCAGGCTCAGGCTGAATATCCCCAAAAGAGCAGATGTCAATCCATTGTAATATAATTTTTGGGTTCAATTTCAGAAGGAAAGACTAAATTTGAGTATTGAATTGGAGACGTTGGAATATTGAAATATCAGCTACAAATTGAACCTTCATATCTAGTCTAAAATCCTTGGTACTTTCAATGAAAAACAGCAAAACCACTGGCATATAGAAGTAAAAGCTAAGCCTTGGATAGCCGACTTTATGCCTTGAGTCGTCCATAGTACTTCTGTTTCTCCTGTGTAGTCTGGAAGCGACCATGCCCGAACTTTGAGGAAGTATCGATGAACTTCAGCTTGATATCCTCGAGAGCAAGACGAGATGTCTGCTTGAGCAGGGACTGGCGAAGGGTAACAACCCTCTTCTTGGGTCCAACACAGCATCCCTTGATTAGAATATAGTCATCTTTTACCACACCATAATGGGGGAAGCCACCAATTGGAGTGATGTCTTTCTCAGTCCTGGATCAACCATTGCAAAAGTGAAGTTATCTTAGAAGTGTGTAAAAGAGAAATATCAAAATCATCAATATGTTGCACTCAGATGAAAGTTGATCAAGGGAAGCTACTTACCTGTCAAACTCAGTGACAGCAGTGTGAGACTCTTGTCCAGCCTTTCCAAGCTTGTATATTTTCTTGTTCATTTCAGTACGGTGATGGTATCCATTCTGACCAGCCCTCGCAACTGTAAATGAGACTCTAGCAGGATGCCAGGCACCAATACAGGCGACCTTACGAAGACCCCTATGAGTCTTACGAGGAAGACGGGTTACACCCCAACGAGTAACTACACCTTCATAACCTTTACCCTTTGTTACACCAATGATATCAATCATCTCATCTTTCTGGAAAACAGCATCAATAGGGATTTGCTTCTCAAAAAAGCTTTTTGCAAATTCAACCTTCTGAGCAATGGTGCCACCATTAACCTGGATCTCCATAAGATGAGCTTTCTTCTGCTTCAATCCCTTCATCTTGCGAATCTGTGCATCATTGTCGGAAACATCAAGTCATCAGCGAAACAACAAGTAACAGCAAAGATATACTACAAGTTGCAGAAAATGAAACATACTACAGAACATAATACATCCAATAATTTAATGAATCATTCATATCTTATCTCCAAGGAAGCTGAAGTGAATGAAACTGAACAATTTTATAGATACTATCGAGACAAAGCAGGTAAGTAGTCCTAAAACATCAAAATCTGAAGTAAAGTGATTTGAAAGAAGAAAACAGAAACACACTTGAAACTGAACTACTACTACAACAAGCCCAAGAACTATTAATACCTGAGTGTGAGCCAAAACACGAATAACAGTAGAATATTTAATCAATTTCTCAAACTGTCCTTCAATGTTCTTCTTTCCTTCATCAGTGTCATACGTCTTGGAGTATTTCGCGAAGGCCTTCTTCTTGGACTTGCACCAGTTCTTGTAGAACCTCCTCTTAACCTCCTCACTGAGATGCTGAGCCCACACAGTGTTCAAGGAACGAAGGCCACGGGGTGTCTTGACATAACCCACAACGCCCACAACCACCATTGGAGGCACCTCGATGATGGTCACAGCCTCGCAAGTCTCCTTCTTGTGAAGCTCTAAAAATGGTAAGAAACAATAAATACAGAGGGGGACATTCTGTAACATGTAAGAATGCAAATTAAAAGAGAGAAAAGTGGGGGGCTTACTTGAGCCAGGCTTCTCGACATCCCTGACGATGTGAGTCATCCCAGCCTTGTAACCAAGAAAAGCCGTAAGCTTGCAGGGCTTGGATGGGTCATCCTTGGGGAAAGCCTTCACTGCCAAATTCAACAGCATATGTTTTATAAACTCTCTCTCGAGAATTTCATATGGGATTAGAAAAGACACAAAGACTTATGTATTTACCTTTTCCTCTGTGACGGGCGGCTCGCTTCCTTGGGAGAAATCCAAGGGATCCATGTCTGGGGTGCTCAAACTTCCTGTGCGACATTCTTCTTCTTCTCGAGGAGCTTCATTTGAACATGAAAAACAAATTAGCGGACCAAAACATAGAGCATGCATCGATCGATGAATGCTGCTTATAGAGATTTCGACAACGAAATGAACCCTAGTTTTGGCGGTGAGTGTGAGAGAGAACCTGAGCTTTCGAGCAGCGGCGACAGTCGAGAGTTGTGAGTTTTAGGGTTGCTCTTAAATAGTGGTCTCAAGACCAAAATATTCTAGGGCCCGTCGATACTCCTCGATACCCAATACCTCAAACTGTTTCTACAAAATCAAAAATAACTACTAATTACGATTTTGAGTCGTAATTATCTATACGGTTGAATTTTTTGAAGATCAAATTATAAAAAAATATCATCTCTTGACTTATATTAAAAAAAATCACTACTTATAAATTAATTATAAAAAAGTCATCACATTTAAGTGGAAATTATAAAAAGGTCAACAAAATTAGAAAAACATCACTTTAAAAATATTTTATGTGTTTCGGGAGAATTACTATTCTATCCTTATGTGTGTCTTAGTCTAATAGGTTTCCTGTTAGGAGATAGATTAGCATCTCCGTAATAGATTAGGACTCCGAATCCTACGGGATTGTGGTTTTGTAATGCCTATATATAGGCCCTCATATCATTCAATAATACACAATTATTTCATCCTGAAACACGTTATCAGCACGTTGCTCTAAAACCCTGAACTTTTAGAGCCCTAGAATTTTTTTCTCTTCTCCACCGCCGGTCGCCGTCATCTCCGGCCTCCGGCATCTCCTCGTCGGCGCAGCCCCTGCATGCTGCCCCCGCAGCCCCGCGCGCAGCCCCTGCATGCTGCCCCTGCAGCCCCGCACGCTGCCCTGCCCTGCAGCCCCCGCAACGCAGCCCTGCACGCACGCACGCAGCCCCGCATGCAGCCCCTGCGACCCCCCCTGCTGCCCCTGCACACAGCCTCCGCAGCCCCGCAGGGTATCCTCCGCATTCGCTCCGCAAAAACATCTTTTTGCCTTGAAAAACCCCGCATCAGAGGATTCAAAATTGCTCCTCCCGCATATATACGCAATGAACGCGAACTGCACAAGCAAACTCTTCGCTCAAGAGAAGCTACTCCCGTCTTCTCTACCCTTTTGGGCCTTTAAACTATTTCTCTTTTTTCCTTTTTATTTTCCTATTGCTTATTAAATCGTTTATTTGCACGTTTTCGTTTTCTAACTATGTTTCACGTGCTTGCATAGGAAAAGTGATCACTCGTCGTACTATGGTGATGACATTCATGCTGAGATGGATGATACTTTTGTCATCTACATACGATTTTGATCGTACCCTCTCAAGATTTTATGTCATCGGACGAAGATCGAAAAGGAATTCAACAAGCAACTTCATGCATGACGATCGATTTGCAGAGCAATTTACTTATATGCGGTCTATTTGGCAGACCAACAAGTATGTTTTTCTTAAAGTTGCTGCTTTTGAACATATATATATAAATTATCGGGCGCTATTAGCCTTTTTCATGTCTTCTTTTCCAGCCTTTCTTATAACGCCGATGAGACCAAAGAGGGATATGATTCCCCTCTTGGTCGACGTTTTTCGTGTGACGGTCCTGGGGGAGTCACGTTATTATTTAAAAAGGAAGATATCGATTTCGTGTGGTCGCCTGAGTGCACCGCTGTTTTGAGTGCGATCATGAGAATTGCCGATATGCATCGATTATTTTGTGACCATATACATCACAACCTTCTAATTTCGGTTACATACTTGAATAGTTTCGATTATTTGAAACCTATACAACCCTCGTTTCTTGTGGATGCGTCGCCATCGCGACTGTTATTTGAATGTTTGAGTTTTCCTAAACTCATGTCTATAAACGATAATCTCAAGGTCTACGTACTCATTTATTTGAGTTGATTCATTACTCTGATGCAGCACTATTTGCTGACAAAAAGATCCCAAAAATAACGAATTCTATGGGACACACTTAAAAGTGATTTAATGAACGTCTATAACGTTGTATTATCAGAGTTGACCTTGATGCATACTCCACATCAAAGAAACGCATGCCATTTTTGGCACCTGTATCTATTTCTTGAGGGAATTTTGGAGATGGAAACGTAACATTCTTCCATTCTCAAGTAAGCACATTTTTGAGTCTCAGGCTAAGGCTCCGCCCAATCCGATATGCAAGATTTTGTTGCTACAGACTTTTGATTAGTCAATCTATTTTGACTATGTCTTCTGCTTACTATTTTTCAAGTATGACGTTGGCATTGCCATGATTATTGCGCGACTTTAGCTTAAGTCGTCTATTGAAATTGGAAGCTTGTTTGTGTTGTATTAAATATTGACATATTCTATAAAATCTCTCGTATTTCTTGTTTACAAGATTGACTCGTGAGAATTTTATTTGCCTTGGCTTAGCATGCATGGTCAACGTTGCAACTCACGTGGTTTTTAAATTGGCCGCTTTTGGGTTACATGGGACCCCAATAGCACTACATTGTGATTTCGGACTTTGAAATTTGGAAAACGGACCTCGGAACGTCGAAATTGACGTCGTTTTTCCCGGTTACTGTTCCGGCGTTTCCGGAACGTTTTTTGACGTTTTACCGGCGTATTCGCCGCCTTCCGGCCATATTCCGGCATTTCCGACACCGCCATCCGGTTCGGGACGGAGTTCCCTGTCGGACCTGAAGTTATGGCCTCCATACCGGCCAGGTCCGGCCACTGCCGGCCGGATTTCCGGCAATCGGTGCCGCCAGCTTCAGACGAGTTTTTCCGACGATCTTTTTTCAGTCGTTTCTCGTCATGTTTCAGCAGTTCTTGCTGCCACGTTTTCCCAGTCCAAATTTCACCCGGTTTTGAGTTATATTGACATGGTTTTCCGGTTAATTTTCCGGTTTTCTCCAAGTCGTTTCATAGCTCAAATGATTTTATTATTATTGGTGACCACCCGCACCAAATGGAAGGTTTTCCACCGTAATTGTTTGGTATTCAACTGCTCTAATACCATGTTTTTCCAACTCTTAAGTTGAAGAATGTCGTTCTATTGCCATGTGATACATTCGATGGGATTGTCATTTGTTTCAATCCCCTCTCTTACAATATCCTATGGCGTATTGTGTAGAGAAGTTCACCGCGTCGTTGACTCTCTTAATCTTCATTTTGAGAATGTCCCGCCGTGAAATCGAGTGTCTTGCTAATTGCGTAACCACCCACACTGTCCTACGGCGCAGGTAGTTGTTTTATGGATCTCGTGCGGAGATTGTGTTTTATATCTTTGTGCCTTGCTAAGTTTTAAAGGCCATACATGCCAATGATGGATTTTCATCTTGATATTTGTGTTAAGAATGGAGAGGAATAAATCTGTCAGATTTCATTGACAGTATCTTTTTCAAGCTTCGACAGTAGCTTTGTTAGCCTGCAGACATCGTTTTGCTTGCCTGCAGCAGTAGCTTTATGTAACTCAAGATTATTTGAATCATGGGTTCGGTTTTACTGTCTTCTCGGTTTGGACATGATCGTTTTTTGGTCATTTTGGACAAGATATGATGATTCGAGTTCTTTGAAATTCACATTATCATCTATTTTTCATGTTCACGAAGCGATTGGAGGACCACCTCACCCATGCTCCACACGGTGAGGCCGAGCCTATCCGTGCCATGCACGGTGAGGCCGAGCCTGCCTATTTCGGCGGCTCCATGGCATTAAGGCCGTCGGTGGCGGCATCCCCTCCTTCACAGGAGCTTGTGATGCCTCCCGTGTCTTCTAATGCCTCCATGACAATCTCTGATGCCAATCGCTCATTTTGCAAAGCTTGTTCTTTTGCTAGATTTCAAGGAAGTCCTTATTTGCTAAGGTTCCAACCGAGAACATTCTATTCTTACAAAGTATTTAAGGTGACATTAGTGGACCCTATCCAACCGAATACGGACATTTTTCGGTATTTTTATGGTATAGGTTAAGAGCATCGATGCGTTGGTCACACGTCGCTTTGCTTTCCACAAGAAACGCTGCATTCACTAAAGTTTTTAGCTATGATCATCATCCTAAGGGCTCACCACCCTTCCTATCCTCTCAAATCTATTTGATTGGATACCGTTGGAGAGTTCACCTCCATGACTTTGATGATTTCGTTTTGCATATCTACTGGGATCGTCGTTGAACATATTATTCCTCATGTTCATTCACTGCACGATCTAGCAGAGCTCGGACTTGGTTATGGGTACTAACCTACCGATTTTTGCATGGAGATATGTAATGATGTTGCATGCAGCGACACTTATTCATTTTAGACCCACAACTTGCCAAGCGTTTAGTGCGTACCAGACGGTTACTGGATACGATCCCAACGTTCTTTTCCTTAAACGCCTATTTGGTTAAAGTTGTTTATGTGCCTCTATTGTAGTTATCTCAATGGGTCTACTTGAAACGATTAAGTATTCTGGTTGGTTATAATTTATGAATCACCAACAGTTGTCCGCTATTTCCAATCTACAACCGTTGATCTCTATCATGCGATATTAGCTGACGGTCACTTTGATGAGACATACTTCCCGTCGTTAGGGGGAGATATGGAATGCTCCCATTCTGGTTTTAACGCCAGGAATTGACGTGGTGTGGCACTATGTCTCATTAAGATCCCGCACTACTCAAAGTGAGCAAATATGATTCCCCTCTTGGTCGACGTTCTTCGTGTGATGGTCGACGTTCTTCATTAAAAAGGAAGATATCTATTTCATGTGGTGATAGGAGCACTTTGTGCGACGTTTTTAACATGTTTTTACCTCAATTTGTACTTTGCTTAGCCCTTATTGTTGTACTATTGAGTCATTGAGTCGTAGTAAGAGTCTTGAGCGGTATTGGATGCATTTTTGTGCTTACATGAGTTAAAACGCATAATTGGTTTAGAGTCCTAGTTTGAATAGGAATCCTTGTTAGGTTTTGAAACTAATTATCTCTTACTTATGATTTTATTTTCTTATTTTCAGATTAGATTGAAGAGATAATTAAAGAAAAAAAAGATGGAGCCAAGTCATGCAATAATTAAATAGAAGATGATCATTAAAGGCATAAAACATGGCATATTTTAGGGAATAAAACATGACATGTTTTAGGGATTAAAGCATGGCATGTTTTAGGGAATAAAACTTTCCATGTTTTATGGATTAAAACATGGCATGTTTTAGGGAATAAAACTTTCCATGTTTTAGGGATTAAAGCATGGCATGTTTATAGGAAGAAAGAAGCAATTTCAAACCCTCCATCTTTCCTCTATATATACATGGCTTCACCTCTCAAATAGGATCACTTCTCATTTGCATTCAAGAGCCAAAACTCTACCAAAATACTACCTCAAACATCTTTCATCAAAACAACAATCCATCCTCCCCCATATAGCAATTCTATCTCCACCGAAATCACTATTGAAGACACACTTCCAAGGTTCATACAACGTGTGATTCTCGCAACTCTTCTCCGTGGGTTTGTTTGTTTTTGATTTTTTTTACAATATTTTGTCTATGAAGATTGTAGTATGATGTTTGTGTGGGATTATTGTTTTGTATTAAGAATCGAAATTTTCAGATTGTTTTATTGGATTTTTGGATCTTTGCCGAATTGATGGTTTTCTATAATTAATGAGTTTGTATTTCTATTGTTGTGTTCTAATCATCTTTCTCATACTTTTAGATAATTTTCAGATATGTGCATATGAATTTAGTGCTTGGATGCATTCCCTAAGATTGTGTTCGAGTGCTAGATTCATCAACCATATTGACACAAATCGAATCATGCCTAAGTAGGTTCGATTTGTGTTGATTAAAAGTGGTAAAAATTCTGGAAATTTGCATGTGAAACCATGGTGGGTGACGCCATACATGAAACATGTCTCCAACAAAGATTTGGTGCTTAAATGTAATCTTGTTTGATTTCTACTCTAAGTGTTATTGAATTCGATTGCATGCAAATTTAGATTAGGCCCTAAGTCAATCTAAATGTTAATTGAAATCTTGCACGATTAGATGATCCCCTAAGGCTCTAATTGTATTGGTGTCTAAAAAGTATGTAATTGGTCGAATTAGAATGCATGATAGGTTCAAACTTGTAATTATGTGGTGTAATGCTAAATTTGGTTTAAGTTTGTTAAAGAGAAGTCGATCATGTAAATAGTAATTTAGGTTTTATTTTAGTAGTTAATAATTAATCTCAAACCCCCCATTATTTGTTAACACTAAAAGTTTAGAGTTCCCTTCAATTCCTCGGAAAGAACGATCCCTGCTTATTATATACTAACGATGATGTTTTACAGGGTTTATTATATACGTTTTAACAAAACGCTCTATCATGTGGTCGCCTGAGTGCACCGCTGTTTTGGGTGCGATCATGAGAATCGCCGATATGCATCGATTATTTTGTGACCATATACATCACAACCTTCTAATTCCGGTTACATACTTGAATAGTTTCGATTATTTGAAACCTATACAACCCTCGTTTCTTATGGATGCGTCGCCATCGCGACTTTATTTGAATGTTTGAGTTTTCCTAAACTCATGTCTATAAACGATAATCTCAAGGTCTACGTACTCATTTATTTGAGTTGATTCATTACTCTGATGCAGCACTATTTGCTGACAAAAAGATCCCAAAAATAATGAATTCTATGGGACACACTTAAAAGTGATTTAATGAACGTCTCTGACGTTGTATTATGAGAGTTGACCTTGATGCATACTCCACATCAAAGAAACGCATGCCATTTTTGGCACCTGTATCTATTTCTTGAGGGAATTTTGGAGATGGAAACGTAACATTCTTCCATTCTCAAGTAAGCACATTTTTGAGCCTCAGGCTAAGGCTCCGCCCAATCCAATATGCAAGATTTTATTGCTACAGACTTTTGAATAGTTAATCTATTTTGACTATGTCTTCTGCTTACTATTTTTCAAGTATGACGTTGGCATTGGCATGATTATTACTCGACTTTAGCTTAAGTCGTCTATTGGAATTGGAAGCTTGTTTGTGTTGTATTAAATATTGGCATATTCTATAAAATCTCTCGTATTTCTTGTTTACAAGATTGACTCGTGAGAATTTTATTTGCCTTGGCTTAGCATGCATGGTCAACGTTGCAACTCACATGGTTTTTAAATTGGCCGCTTTTGGGTTACATGGGACCCCAATAGCACTACATTGTGATTTCGGACTTTGAAATTTGGAAAACGGACCTCGGAACGTCAAAATTGACGTCGTTTTTCCCGGTTACTGTTCCGGCGTTTCCGGAACGTTTTTTGACGTTTTACCGGCGTATTCGCCGCCTTCCGGCCATATTCCGGCATTGCCGGAACCGCCATCCGGTTCCGGACGGAGTTCCCTGTCGGACCTGAAGTTATGGCCTCCATACCGGCCACTGCCGGCCGGATTTTCGGCAATCGGTGCCGCCGGCTTCCGACGAGTTTTTCCGATGATCTTTTTTCCGTCGTTTCTCGTCATGTTTCAGCAGTTCTTGCTGCCACATTTTCCCAGTCCAAATTTCACCCGGTTTTGAGTTATATTGACATGGTTTTCCGGTTAATTTTCCGGTTTTCTCCAAGTCATTTCATAGCTCAAATGATTTTATTATTATTGGTGACCACCCGCACCAAATGGAAGGTTTTCCACCGTAATTGTTTGGTATTCAACTGCTCTAATACCATGTTTTTCCAACTCTTAAGTTGAAGAATGTCGTTATATTGCCATGTGATACATTCGATGGGATTGTCATTTGTTTCAATCCCCTCTCTTACAATATCCTACGGCGTATTGTGTAGAGAAGTTCACCGCGTCGTTGACTCTCTTAATCTTCATTTTGAGAATGTCCCGCCGTGAAATCGAGTGTCTTGCTGATTGCGTAACCACCCACACTGTCCTACGGCGCAGGTAGTTGTTTTACGGATCTCGTGCGGAGATTGTGTTTTATATCTTCGTGCCTTGCTAAGTTTTAAAGGCCATACATGCCAATGATGGATTTTCATCTTGATATTTGTGTTAAGAATGGAGAGGAATAAATCTGTAAGATTTCATTGACAATATCTTTTTCAAGCTTCGACAGTAGCTTTGTTAGCCTGCAGACATCGTTTTGCTTGCCTGCAGCAGTAGCTTTATGTAACTCAAGATTATTTGAATCATGGGTTCGGTTTTACTGTCTTCTCGGTTTTGACATGATCGTTTTTTGGTCATTTTGAACAAGATATGATGATTCGAGTTCTTTGAAATTCACATTATCATCTATTTTTCATGTTCACGAAGCGATTGGAGGACCACCTCACCCATGCTCCTCACGGTGAGGCCGAGCCTATCCGTGCCATGCACGGTGAGGCCGAGCCTGCCTATTTCGGCGGCTCCATGGCATTAAGGCCGTCGGTGGCGGCATCCCCTTCTTCATAGGAGCTTGTGATGCCTCCCGTGTCTTCTAATGTCTCCATGACAATCTCTGATGCCAATCGCTCATTTTGCAAAGCTTGTTCTTTTGCTAGATTTCAAGGAAGTCCTTATTTGCTAAGGCTCCAACCGAGAACATTCCATTCTTATGGTATAGGTTAAGAGCATCGATGCGTTGGTCACACGTCGCTTTGCTTTCCACAAGAAACGCTGCATTCGCTAAAGTTTTTAGCTATGATCATCATCCTAAGGGCTCACCACCCTTCCTATCCTCTCAAATCTATTTGATTGGATACCATTGGAGAGTTCACCTCCACGACTTTGATGATTTCGTTTTGCATATCTACTGGGATCGTCGTTGAACATATTATTCCTCATGTTCATTCACTGCACGATCTAGCAGAGCTCGGACTTGGTTATGGGTACTAACCTACCGATTTTTGCATGGAGATATGTAATGATGTTCCATGCAGCGACACTTATTCATTTTAGACCCACAACTTGCCAAGCGTTTAGTGCGTACCAGACGGTTACTGGATACGATCCCAACGTTCTTTTCCTTAAACGCCTATTTGGTTAAAGTTGTTTATGTGCCTCTATTGTAGTTATCTCAATGGGTCTACTTGAAACGATTAAGTATTCTGGTTGGTTATAATTTATGAATCACCAACACTTGTCCGCTATTTCCAATCTACAACCGTTGATCTCTATCCTACGATATTAGCAGACGGTCACTTTGATGAGACATACTTCCCGTCGTTAGGGGGAGATATGGAATGCTCCCATTCTGGTTTTAACGCCAGGAATTGACGTGGTGTGGAACTATGTCTCATTAAGATCCCGCACTACTCAAAGTGAGCAAATGTGCAACGCATTATCGACCTCCAGAAAGTCGAAGATTCGATGCTCAATGACTTTACTGATATTGCGAAAGTGACGAGATCGCACATAAATGCTGTGATGTGCCGGTAAGGTTGGAACTCTCAGAATATGGGAGAATTTCATATGACCTGGTCCTAGCACCGTTGGCACCATCCCTGATAGTGGGAAGGAAGCCGGCGATGGCACCATCGTACGCTGTGGTGTTGTCGGCGCCCGTGGTATTGCACCACAAAACAAGGGCGGCAAACGCAAAGATGGACTAGTAAGGGTCATTGCTTCGGTCTTGGCTCCTGCCCAGATGAGGGGGATACCATTATTCTCTGGAATCAAAACCAGAAAGAAGCGAAGTATGTAGGCACAAGTATTTCGCCCATCATCAAGAGATATCCTCTAAACATGTGTATCAACTAAGTTTCTGTGGGACGCTACAGACTCATTTTGTTGATGTTAGAGAAGAATAGAAATCCCACGAATTGATCGTATACAGCGCGCGCGTATGTTTAATGTATTGATCTCCCATGATTGATGATGTATTCGCTTATGCTCTTATTCCGTTGTAAAGCATCAACGATGAGCAACTTGACCAAAGTGGAAAGAATCAATACAGGCTGAACTAGACTTGTTATGTTGGTCGTTGTTCGTAAGTGTAATGAGAAAGATGAAGTCATGCGATATATGCAGGACTTATGGTGCAAAGATTGTGTCATTATCCTAGGATTGACTACGATGAGTTATATTCTCTCGTTATGGACATAATTGCTTTCCGCTACTTGATCAGTAGTAGTGTCTATGAAAACAGATTTGCAGCATATGATAGTGGTCATAGAATATCTGTAAAGGGATCTTGACGTAGATATGAGAGTGCCCGAGGGACTTTAAATACCTCGAGACTACGGAGAGCTTATGTAATCAGATTGCGACGTTCGAGAGAACGTAGTACAATCGGTTGCAAGAACTCATACCCATATGTGTTCATATGAAGCTAATTCTTGATTCTCTATTCCGTATAAGTATAGATGATGAAGATATTCAATGAGCTATACATTCATACATGCTAGTGTTGTTGGGACACTATTGCTTTCATTATGACGTGATTAACTATGCGCCTATGCACTGTCATTGGACTTGCATTGCTTCTTTGACATGGGTTTAGTTCTACACTTAGTGAACCAACACAAATTCTTTCCACACCAACGCCGCCAGCAGCTCCAGCAACATCAACGTACGCCTTGGTGTAGCAGTCGACACTGGTAGCGTAGAGGATGCGTACGGTTCCGTCTTGGACCAAAATCAGTTCTTCATTGGTCAATTCCCCCATTCTTTTTGCGAAAGACACATTGAATGTGACAAATCAGAATCTGTCCAGTTTTGTAGGTCAACTTCAACAAGACCTATAGGACAGCTCGCTCGATGAAATATGGTGAAATTAGTACCGTTGGAAAGGTATATGTGTCTACTTTCAAGTAACATCAACCTTTCGTTCATAGCTATCATATTGAGTGAGTTATGGCCGTTTTAGCAAAGTAGGACAGTCCTGTCCGGAAATTTGCAAGTCAGTCAACTTCGACAGAGCATTGTGAACTGCTCCGATCGGATGAGGTTGTGAACCTTATGTCACTGGAAAGCCACGGGTGTCTACTTTTCAGAACATTTTACGGTTCGCTGATACCTATTTTGACGAAGAAGTTATGACCGTTTAAGTGAGTGAAGGTCATTCTATCCGAGAATCTGATTTTCATTGCAAACTCTTGTTTTGAGTTGTTATGCAATTTTGTTTCCTAAGATCTAAATTTGGCTAAGTATAGCATGTATGATCTAAGGATGTGTGACTAGATTAATGATTAATCATTAGCTCAAGACTACGTTTGAGAAGCATGTAATGAATGTTGTGTACGTTGTTCTTTGTACTCCATGATTATGGCACTAATCAGGGGGAGTTGTTTCGTAGACTTCAGGGGGAGTCTACCTCTCATGATGCTATCAAATGTAGACGGTGCGTTGTGCTCTTTTTCCCTTCGATCAAGCTTTTATTTTTACCCAAGAGGTTTTTATTTTGCTTGACAAGGTTTTTACCGAGGCAACGATGTGTGCACCATGCAACCTAGGCATGCGACACAAGGGGGAGTGTTCCGGGAGAATTACTATTCTACCCTTATGCGTGTCTTAGCCTAATAGGTTTCCTGTTAGGAAATAGATTAGCATCTCCGTAATAGATTAGGACTCTGAATCCTACGGGATTGTGGTTTTGTAATGCCTATATATAGGCCCCCATATCATTCAATAATACACAATTATTTCATCCTGAAACATTATGAACTATTTTGCCATTTCTTACTATTTTTCTTCTTTTTTTCCTTCTTTTTCTAATTCCGGCCATAACTTTCTCGTTCGGCGATAGATTTTGACGAAATTTGTACCGTTAGAAAGATCTCGCTTCCCTCTTTCATTTGATATACTACCCACTCCAAATTGACTAACCTTACAAGGCACAACAACCATCACAAAGGGTTGTCGCCATCAATAGCGGTGCCTCAAGCAATTCCGGCGAAACCGAACCTCAATGTTCCTTAATTCCTGCTATTCTATTCATTCTGAGCATACTTATACCAATCTCATTTGAATTTTAACAAAATTTCACATATTTCCACATTTCTCTCGGCATGTCACAGACACTGTCACACCTACTATCACAATCGCTATCACACTATCTATTTACATCTAGTGTCACAACCTCTGTCACACTACTTGTCACAACCACTATCACACTACCTATTACATTAATTGTCACACCTCCTGTCACACCTCATATCACACCCACTGTCACAGAAGCTATCACACTATCTATTTACACTAACGGTCACACCCACTGTCATACCAATCTCATTTGAATTTTAACAAAATTTCACATATTTTCACATTTTCTCTCGGCTTGTCACAGCTCCTGTCACAGATGCTGTCACAGACACTTTCACACCTACTGTTTTGGTATTGAAACTAGATTTACTCTTGCTTTGGGTTCCTGAAGAAGAACATTCTCTTCGGAATAACCAATCTCTACCTATCACACCCGCTGTCACACTACCTATCACACCCACACTACATATCACACTTGTTATCACATTGCCTATCACATTACCTATCACACTATCTATCACAATAGAAAATTTGTGTGACAGGTAGTGTGATTGGGAAACTTTTTTTTTTTGCCAATTACAAGTTACCAATTAAAGCAAAAACAAAAGCAAAAGGTTAATCCCAGTAGTACAAGTTGGTTTACCATTACTTCTACTACTACATTCTTTAAGTTCCCCCCGGTTATATTTTTCATCGACAAGAGTCAGTGGGAGTAGGAAATTAGAATCATATCATTGAGCTTTGATGGTGATGTGTTTGGTTACATTGATATCCTGGTTTGGTTCAGACTTAATCACGGACGATTTTGGCCCCAGATATCATCAGCTCGAACTCTACCTCACCGTGCAAGCAACCACCTGCGCCCATTGTTTCAACCTTGCCTTCACCGTGTGTGGATTATCCCCGGGACCATATATCGTGTAGGGGTTGCCGATGGGGGAGTGGGAGTCGCACTCCGACGGTGTAGGCAAAAACGAAGACGTCGGAGTTGTGGAAGACTTGTAGCTTCTCTTGACGGCGTAGTAGAGTCCCAAAGCGGGAAGAGTATCGGAGAGTCAAATCCGAACCCCAACTCGATACACGCTTTCAACTCATCAAGGTCTTCGTCAATTACGTTCTTGCTACGCTGCTTTTGCTTCCTGCTGTTGCTTTTGCGGCGGTGCCACGACTCGTCGCGGTAGGCGTCGGGAGACCACGACTTCTAACCCAGAAGTCGTAAAAGAAAAGTAGTAGTGGAATCATGTAATTTTAGCCAACTTTCTGGGCAACGGTTAAGGATTTTTGAAATTTGATTTTTTTTCTAATTTTGAAATCTTATTTGATTTTTTTATAATTTCAAATGTAAAACATGACTTTTTTTATAAGAAACCCTTTTTTGAAGGTAAGTCGGATTCTAAAGGATTGTAAAGATTATTTTAAGTTCTTCAATCTTTTAAGGTATGTCATGTTTTCCGTAAAGTAAATGGTATAGCAAATCAACTTGCTCACCTTTCTAGCAGTACAAGTCTTGATGGATTATGCTATTATTCAAATTGTTCTCTATGAGAATTATTGTTATGCACTGATGTAACTCGGGTATAAGATCAATGCCCCACTCTTGCATAGTTTAATATAATAATAATAAATAAATGGGACCATCTAATCTGAGTTCCGTCCCAGTAAATAAAAACCCTAAACAGGTTTTGTTAACTGAAATGTATAACTCTAGACTCAAGTTAACTAAAAACAACTATTAATATATAAAGATTATAACAATAATTAACAAAATAACATATAAAAATATAAATTGAAAATAAAGCACAGAAAACTCGTCGGGTAACTTCTTATAACTTCCCACATCCTATTTTTGGTAATTTAACAAACCTACAAAATCTAATGTTGGGTGCATGAAAAAAGGGATGTGCATTTAGTAATTTGAGTTGTGTGAATAAAATTTTTCTAAGCCGAAACAAGATTGACTGAAGAAAAATAAAAATTCAATTGTAAAGGTAAATAGAAGAGCAAAAACGTTTCATATTTTTCCAATTTTTTCGATGAATAATACTCTTCCCAATTTGTTTACCAACTATTTAAGTATGAGATCTATAATTTTAAAGCAATAATCTTTCCAAATCATGCTTTCAAAACTACTTCAGAAAACCAGAAGCAAATACGAGAACCGAGAGAGAGTATCAAGCACCAACAAATTTTCTCGAAAACAAAAGTGGTCATAGCAACAAAAAATCAATCCTCACACATGTATATGACTTCAACGACAATTAATCATATGAACACCACCACAACCTCTCTCTCCTAATGTCTAACTTCTAGAGCCCTTTAAAGAAGAGGTGCAAGGTCCACCCTTGATGTTGATGGTATTTCGTGCACTCATGGGCTCTTAGTTGTTTATGTCATCATTTTCGAGACCTAGTATTCCAAGCATCTTTTCATTCTTAAGTTTGGGTCAGTGATATCACTTAGTTCATCAAGAGTCTATCACATTTCATCTTAATATCCCTACCATAATCAAGTTAACGCTCTCCGTGGTTTGGAGGCATTTGAATTGGGTCAAAAACCAATCCATCAAGGATTTTTATCTACATCTCTTATCTTAGTCCCAATATAGATGATTTGTGACCACAAGCTGCAAGTTCAGTTGTTTTTGGATACCACCTAACTAACAAGGTAGTGGAGTGCAACGACATCCATTACGAGAGCAAATCGTCTCATATTTGATTCCAACGCGTGTTGTGAGAGATCTTGCGCTATAAGGTGAGTGTAAACTTTTTCTCACTATGCTTAACAAAGGTATAACCTCACACAACCCTCCCAAAATTATACCCTAATATCGAGGCAGATCGTGCGGGGACCACTATCAAAGGAGATATACCGAAAATTTCGGCACAGCCTCCTATGAAAGTAGCCAACCTAACCTGCACAAAAAACACTCACAATATCTCAAATCCAACCTCGACACTTGGAGCCACCATACCCCCCCTAACTTTCAACTCAACAATCACAATTCAAAAATATAATTCAAAAGGTATGACAGAATATGCCACATTCGTTACCTAATCACGTTGGACCCTGAGAGCTCGTAGCTCGTCTTATACCGCAACCGCCCAACCTAGTAAGATGATGAGATCACAACAATCATACAACATTCTATAAACGTTGAACCGTGTAAATTTACACTTATAACTACGTTCAGACGGGAAGTAAACACGAGACCATATGATACTAGGCGAACCACTAGTCCTCTCCTTTCTAATCTCTATCGGAACTCTGCTAGTACATCCCCTATCTTCTAGCGACACAGTAATATCAATACCTCTTCCGGTTCATCCCGTCTCTTCCGACGATTCTGCCGATTCATCCCCTCTCTTCCGGTTCTCATGGTTCATCTCCTCTCTTCCGGTTCTCCCGGTTCATCCCCTCCCTTCCGGTACCCCCGGTTCATCCCCTCTCTTCGGGCTGCCTACGTACCCTTTAAAAAGGATCAAGCCATTCTTAGTTCAACAATAAGGTATAGCACCATTATGATCGAAGAAATAAGTCGAGAATCCTATTCTCGAGTAATTAAATAACCAACACGTCTAGTAAGTCCAATAAATAAATCCTTACTCCATAGGACGAAAAGAGAAACAATCTAACAGGTGGATTTTCACGATTCACAATCTGAATATCTGTATTTTCAATAAATCCTAACGATTATTAACTTCATCAATTCAATCTCACATTTTACGAATGAATTCCCTACACCGAGAGAGTTATTTTGACCCCTACAACTCGGCCGGATTCCGGTGCGACGCGCCCCCACGCACCGCCGGAACAGTGGCGGTGCCACCGCTGACAACGGCCTCTGATCACCACCAAATTTCATCAACACAATCTACTCAACATTTCTAACAACTTTCTAGTTCACTACTAAGGCCAAATCGAAGTCTAAATACATCAATCGAATACAAATAGAAAAGCCCCAAATCATGAAACCCTAGAATTTCAAATTGTTGATTCTCTTACCTCAAGGCGAGTTGGTTCAATTCCTTTGGAGGTTTTGTTGTTGGAGATGAGACCTGTAAAACCCTCAAGAAATTCGAGCTCGTCTTAAACCACAACCGCCCAACCCACTATAAGACTACAAAGGTCATTAGTCAACCCGTAAAATAAATTCCCCTCAATAGTTACTCCAACAATGAAAGTATCTTAACAATTTATGAGAATCTCATTCTCACGAAAATGATCAACAACACATCTCACCCTTATCGACTAGTCCCCGCTAGTCTAAAATAAATATCAATAATAGAAAATGAACTAGCCTCGCTGGCCTCAGTAAAGTGATCATGTTATACCATATGTCATACACTATGCCCCCTCCCAGGCAACTCAGAAATGTTCTCATACTCCCATTATTGGCTTTTCGTGATATTTTTGAATATCACATCGCCTCCTAGGCAGAAAGAGATATCATAATACTCTACTAGCTCTCGCCAACGTGCCCCTCTCGAGCAAAATAAATGTGTACTCACATACCCCAGAAACCATCATGTTGTGCTAACAGAGAGGGTAACGGGCTTTCGTGGCATTGCCGGCATACCAGATCACCTCCTAGATGGAAAGGGCTTAGGTGCATTACTTGGGGTAGCCACCAACACCATAAGATGTAATATACTTATACAGTGCTAGCATCATCACCATCATCACCATCATCATCATCATCATCATCATCATCATCATCATCATATCATCATCTTCCGAAAAGCCCCATATTCAACAATAAATATATATATTGCCGATACCTTGTTGATTCTAATCGAATAGCCGAGTTGATAGGACTTGCTTATGTCTCGTTGATTCCAATCGAATGACCGAGTTGTCTATGGCTTACTGGAGAACAAATAAATAACCAATATACCATTCCAGTCAATTAGTATCACAACCGTGTCATGGCCCCGAATTTCCGAATGATAAAAAATAGAATTTGAAACCATGAAAACTCTAACATAATTCCAAACTCTAACATGTCACACATCCAAATCCGAGACCATTATTATATGGAAATATGGTTCCAGAATTAGAGGTGTGACCTTAAAATCAATAAAATTTTGTCAATAAAACTGACAGAAATATATGTATGAATAATACTTTTATTATAAAAGTAAATCAGAGTTATTTTACAATACAACAGATTTAGAAATACTGAAGTTTAGTAAAAATACATGAGTCTCGCATTTATTGTCTTGAAATAGTAATTGAAGAAAAACCATCATTTTACTTAGTAGATTCATTTCATGCTCCAAGCGTCTACGCATTACTTGAAAATAAGATTGTGTAGCATCATGAGTAACACAGATCCAGTAAGTACATAAAACATTCGTATAATAATTTAGCTAATGAGAAATTCAAATATGAAAAACCAAGTAAAATGTACCAAAGAACCAGATGTATTTGGTCACATGAATTCTTACTTATGCATATAGATATACATATCAGTATCAATAAATTCAATCAATTGTGTGAATTTTCAAGAAAACTGGTAATTAATCACAAAGTCACATGTTAGGGTTCACGTTTATCCAAAACACGGATAAGCCTCAGCATACCGAGGCCAACACCAAAGTATGTATACTCAAGGTCATAATAGTGCAATTATTATAATATTGCACTATCTGTAGGGACTAGGGCCTAAAACTAACTCACAAAGCACAAAACAATTTTACCATCAATTCACTTAAGCACGGGGTAGCACTAATTACCCGTCTTCACACATCCAACTCAATAATGTCAATAGAATATCACAAAGTTTAGTAATTAAGACAATATTTAAATACTCAAAAATATATATATAATCTTACACCAATATATAAATACTTATCAATAACTCAATGTATGCATGAAATAAACAAGTTAATAAACTTGAAAGTAAATGTGCAAATAAAGTAAATGTAATTTAAATTAAAAGTAATTAGATAATATTAGTTAGTAGTCAAATAATTAGTAGTCATTTCTCCCATAATAAGGAAAGTCTTTGTCTAAAGTAGCAATTGTCATTCAAATAATAGTGTCAAAGTCCGTCCACTTTCCGTATCGATTACTCAATCAATAAACATCCAAATTAAGCAAGTGAGGAGTCTATGTTAAACATTTTTGAGTGATTCAAAAGCCTAAATTGAAGTATTTTTCATGAGGAATTTAATGTTATTGTTACCTTGGACAAACTCAGATGGTATAAAATACGAAAATATAGCTCTTACCGAAACATGGTCTTTTCCATTTTATTCTTAGTTATGCACTTTGATAAATCTAAAGAGACAAACGATTATAAGGATGTAAGATGTACTTACCTTGAAGTTTCAGTGGTGAAATGAGAGTTTTGATGTCGATTCAAAGTTGGATTACTTTAGTAAAAAAGAAACTTGTTTAAGAGAGAAAAAGTGAAGGCTAGAATTTTAGCTTGAAAAACATTGGATGGTTGAGTTTTCTATGAACTAAGTTAACTCTAGAGTTGCATAATTTCTGATTTTGAAGTGTGAAGAAAACTTAAGGCAGCTCACAACTATAAATAGGCCAAGAAGGAACACAAAAAATTCAATTCTCACATACCATTCTCAATAATTAATATTGAGTGATGGCCTAGCTAGTTAGTGTGGTTGTTGGCAAAGAAAAAAAAATAGTGTGATGGAGTAAAACATAAAAATAAATCAGCTAGGTTCAAAACATATTGGCATAAGGATTATATATATATATATATATATAGTTCTTATCCAAAGTGAAGATTCACTCTGAAGTTTCATAGTGAAGTTTCAATTTTGGCACACTTTTCGGTCAAATTTTTTCACCATAAGCGATTCAATATTTAGATATGCTATTCAAGATCATCTCTATAAAGTTTCATCTAATTTGACAATGATTTGAGCTTTCAAAATTGAGATTTACACGAACGGTTCACGTTGAATAATTTTAATTCATTCATTGATTTAATCTAATTTCAGTACCTTAACGATGTCCGAATTAGATGAAATTTTATAGAGATAATCTTGAATAGCATATCTAAATATTGAATCGCTTATGGTGAAAAAATTTGACCGAAAAGTGTGCCA
Source organism: Argentina anserina (assembly GCF_933775445.1). Classification (NCBI taxonomy): domain Eukaryota; kingdom Viridiplantae; phylum Streptophyta; class Magnoliopsida; order Rosales; family Rosaceae; genus Argentina; species Argentina anserina. The sequence continues at coordinate 18,530,552 of NC_065877.1, forward strand.
AAATTGGAACTTCATTCTGAAACTTCAGAGTGAACCTTCACTCTGGATAAAGACTGTATATATATATATAAGTAGATATAATAAACACATTTATATGTGTTATTCTAAAAAGTAAAGGAATTTAGTATATTCCTTTCATAAGGTTTTCAATATATTTACATTATCTAATACTAATATAATGCATAAAAGATAATACTATTAATATTAGTCTTAAACAAGATTACAAAGTATTGAGTATACGCAAGAATATGAGCTAACGTATTCAAATCGTGGTCTGATACTTACAAAAAGAAATTTTCTATCTTTGAAAGTATGTACCTTAGCATCATTAGTTTCTAAAGAGAAATATTAGAAGAAAATTGAAAATTAATTCTAATTTAATATAACCTTAGTGTACTAAATAGTAAATATTAAATTACGGGATATTACAGTCTACCCACCTTAAAAGAAAATTCGTCCTCGAGTTTTACGTACCTTGTTCCATTTGTTCTATGAACAAATGCGGGTGTTTCTTTCTCATTTCTGATTCTAACTCCAATGAAGCCTCGTTTTCATCATGTTGATTCCATTGTATCTTCACCATTGGAATCTCCTTAGTACGGAGCTTTCTTACTTCCTTGCCTAATATGCGAACAGGTGTTTCGTCATATGTGACATCCTTCGCGAGTTCTGTGGTACTATAGTCTATGACGTGGGAATTGTCTGGCTTGTATTCCCGTAACATAGATACATGGAAAACGTTATGCACGTTGGACAAATGTTGTGGTAGATCTAGTCGATAGGCTAAATCACCAACTCTTTCTATAATTTGGAAAAGTCTAAAAAACCGCGGTGACAACTTGACAATCTTTTTTCCAAAACGGACAACGCCTCGCATGGGTGAAACTTTCAACAAGACACGATCTCCGACATGAAACTCTACATTCCTCTTATGTCGATCGGCATATGTCTTTGTCGACTCTGTGCAGCTTTCAAGCGCTCTTTAATTGAAGCAACGACCTTCGCGGGATGCTTAATTACATCAGGTCCGGGAAGAACAGCTTCGCCTACTTCAGCATAACATATTGGTGTACGGCATGGTCTCGCATACAGAGCTTCAAAAGGCACCATCCTTATGTTTGAGTGATAACTGTTGTTGTAAGCAAACTCGATCAAATATAGGTGATCTTCCCAGCTCCCTCCAAAATCCAAAATGCAAGACCTAAGCATATCTTCCATCACTTGATTGACTCTTTCAGTTTGTCCATCAGTTTGAGGATGAAATGCAGTGCTCATGTTTAACTTCATCTCCATTGCACTTTGTAAGCTAACCCAAAATCTTTAGGTGAATCGGGCATCACGATTTGACACTTTCGATACAGGAACTCCGTGTAGACGTACTACTTATGTTAGGTATAGCTTACTTAAGAAATCGATGGAATATGTTACCTTTATTGGTAAGAAATGGAAAGATTTTGTAAGGCGATCAACAATGACCCAAATTGCATCGTTGCCTCTTTGCGTCCTTGGCAATCCAGTAACGAATTCCATCGTGATGTGCTCCCACTTCCATTCTGGAATTTTGAGAGGTTGTAATAATCCTCCCATTCGCACGTGCTCCGCCGTCACAAGTTGGCATGTAAGAAACCTAGAGACATAGTTAGCAATGTCTCTCTTCATGTTGTTCCACTAATAGTTCTTTCGTAGGTCTTTATACATCTTTATTCCTCCTGAGTGGATTGTGAATTTTGAACGATGTGCTTCTTGCATTATATTCTTCTTTAATAATGCAACATTTGACACACAAAGCCTCCCTCTAAAGCGCATCCCTTCTTCCGTATGTGTGCTCCAGTCTTTGGGGTGCTTCTCTTTCATTACCCGAATGTATTCCACGAGCCCTTCATCTTCTCGTTGTGCTTGAATGATTTCACTTATTATTGAGGGTTGCACCACTAAGTTTCCAATAAACATCTCATTCATGTTCGTTGAAGGAGTAAGATTGTACTCAATTAGAGTTCTTAACATGCTCCATTCCTCTCATATAATTGTAGCTAGGTGACTTCGGGGTTTTCGGCTTAAAGCGTCAGTCACTACATTTGCTTTACTAGGATGGTATTGCAATGTGAAGTCATAGTCCTTGATAAGCTCCATCCATCTTCTTTGTCGCATGTTGAAATCGTTCTAGGAGAAAATATATTTTAAACTTTTATGGTCATAGAATAGATCAAACCGCTTCCCATACAAATAATGCCTCCAAACCTTCAAAGCAAAAACCACAGCTGCTAGCTCAAGATCATGGGTTGGGTAGTTCTTCTCATGCACCTTCAATTTTCGAGATGCATAAGTTAGCACCTTCCCATTTTTCATGAGAACGCAACTGAGTCCTTGATGTGATGCGTCGCTATATATGATAAAAGAAATCCCACTTTCTAGAATGGTGAGGATTGGTGTTGTCGTCAGCCTTTCCTTTAGCTTCTGAAATGCTTGTTCACAGTTGGCGTCCCAAATATACTTCACATTCTTTCGAGTCAACCTTGTCAATGGAAGAGCAATTTTTTAAAAGCCTTGAATGAACCTCCGATAATATCTAGCAAGGCCAAGAAAACTTCGTACTTCAGTTGGAGTGGTAAGAGCTTTCCATTCCAACACAGCTTTGATCTTTGCAGGGTCCATTGCTATTCCATTTTGAGAGACAACGTGGCTCAAGAATTTCACTTGGTGTTGCCAAAAATCACACTTCTCAAATTTTGCATATAGCTTGTGTTCTCTCAACACTTGTAAGGTAGTCTCCAAGTGTTGTGTGTGGTCTGCTTCATTTTTGGGATAAATCAAAATATTATCGATGAAGACGATAATAAACTTATCCAAAAATAAACTAAAAACTCTATTCATCAAGTTCATGAATATGACTGGTGCATTGCCCAAAATGCATTACTAACCACTCATATTGTCCATACCGCGTGTTGAATGCGGTTTTAAGGATATCTATCCTTTTTGACAAGAAATTGGTGGTACCCAGAACGTAAGTCGATTTTTGAGAATACTCGGCCCCATCAGTTAATTTACCAGAAGGTACATTTTCTTCCATTCTGGTCCCAACCGCCACAATTAATCGAAAACAATAAAATGCATAAATTAAATGAAACTGTAACTTTAACTTAAATGCGTGTCAAACGTAAAAGCAAGTCACCGTCAAATGTAGACTTGTTGTAGTGAGATTTACTCACCTTAAATCTTGCGTAAAAATTATACAACCCTATGTGAGGTTCCTTCACTCGTTTTGTTAGTCACATAGTAGCATAACAACGTACTTAGAAAACGAATAAAATTACAGTTACAAAACTGTTACGCAAAACACTGTTCATGCGCCGCCCAAAGCAGCCGCGTGTGGCCTCACTTACAGCCCTGAAAACCCTCAAATTTCCTTCCTACACTGTCCTAGGCCTAATACCTAGTCTCTGCCGCCCTCACCTCCTCCCACGCGCCACCCTAGACGGCGACACGCGCACCACAATTCCTCCACCCAAAAACTTCATCAAAATGAAAAACTTACAACATCAAAGACGTAGATCACAAGGAGGATCACAACCGTACATGTGTTAAGACCCAGATCACCGGAAAGTAGCCGGAAAGTCGCTGCCTCCTCAAATCTCCGACGTTGCAGCTGCGGCCTTAAATTCCCGTCATGGCCGACGGAAACACCTTTAGAGCGAAGAGGGAGGCCGGAGATATGAGCCCCGCGCCTTGGAGTCGCCGGAAAGGACAAAGACGACGGCGGAATCTTGCAGACGTCTTGGCTCCGTGAATGTCACTTTATGGGTTGTGGATCTATGCTTAGGTGAGAGATAACGACGTGATTCGTCGTTTAGGACAAGTGGCGGCTTGATCGCCGGCCAAACCAGCGAGATCGGTGAGATGAGGTGATTTCCGGGAAAAGGGGGTCGGGAGGGTCGCGCGGTCGGTCTGGGTTTCCTTTTTGGTTTGTGATTTTAGGGTTTTCCCAAAAAGTCCTTTTATACCTTTGCAAAATCGGAAACCCAACTTCCACATGCGACATCCGATTAAAGTGTGCCACATGTCCACGAACTCGTATCGACGAGCTCTACAACTTTCTTGAAGGAAGTTTTCAGAGATGAGCGACGGATTAAAAGTAAACTTATGAGCCTCTGGAATATAAACGTTTTTCAACCTTAAATTTTCCAAAATCAGTTTCATTTCGCAAACACAACGATGAGAAGGCGTAGAATGCGATTTTACTCGAATTACCAAGCATAATAATTTACATGAATTATCAGAATTTAAACTTGAAAATTCGAGTTATTACATTTACCATGAATATGCAACTATAACCCCAAAACCAATACAAGTATTCAAAAATCACATCCACCATCAATTGATACAAACACATATAGTCACACTGATTATGGATGGGCATAAGCCTATGCCAACATTGTTGTTATATACATATTTTAAGTGTTGCTGAATGTTGATATGTAGTTGAGTATTCATGTTTAGAGTTTACTCATGTTAGCTGTGAAGCTGACCGGGTTTGTGTTTGCAATCACGGTGTACCAATCAATGGTGCAGGGGGTAGTGCTGCAAGTAATACATAACAACAGTCAGAGGATTCGGCAGTGGGGTAGTAGCTAGTTGTCTTGTAACTGTTTATCTTTTTGGTTTGGTGAGAATAGTGAGACTATGCCAATTATATTTGTTTACATTTGTTTTTGTAATAACAATGTAAATTTAGTTTGTGGACTGAGTTGTTTGTTTAAATTCATATTGGATATTCAGCTGCTGTAATATAATTTCAATTATACATTGATGTTATTTTGGAGTTCTTCGCATCCTTGAATTTGAATTTTTACTATTCAAAATTTGGGATTGTGACATATATTTTCGTACATGATATTTGAAGTTCGACCTAACATATATACACGACATGAGTAACTCTGCTAGTCTATTTGCCATTAAGAATATAATAAAGGGTAAAGTAGACTTTCCATTAAAATTCCTCCTTTGAGGTGTCTACAATTATGGGGAAAACTTAAGATAAAATAAAAGAATGATATCGAGATATAAATTATTTGTCAGATGTCTCATCCCTCTGTAATAAAATAAGATGGAAGACGAGACATACGTTTTTAGACATCGATCACATCACATCCCTATGTTTAAGACCGAATCGAAATTTCAGCATTTTATGCCATCCCTGTAATCATACACTAGATGTCGGTCGAGAAAATGAACAAGTTGGTGGAATCTCTAAATACCGGGCCCCGAAGGAGAAAAGAAGAAGAAGAAAAAAAAAGGGACCGCCATTACTGGCACCTATAAAAGCTTTTAGTGGATAAAATCATATATATGTAATTGTACTGGTAAAATCCCACCGAAGCCATCAAACGTGAAAACCCTCCTCCCTCTTTGAATCTCCTCTTCAATTTCACCCACTACTGTTTGGGTTCAGGTCAAGACCTCCTCTTGAGTCTCATAAGCGTTTTGATTTGACCCAATTGTATCCCTGGATGGCCAACCCTTCTGGGAACCATCAAGAACCGAGCCATGCCTCGTCGTCTTTCAACGGCACTAATCCGACGAACGGGAACTCTGCTCCCGTGCCGGCACCTCCCGAGAGTTCCATGGCCATGAAGCACAACCCGGGTATTTCTATGGATTGGACCCCTGAGGAGCAGGCCCTTCTTGAAGATGGGCTCGCCAAGTAAGTCTTTGTTTTCATTTAGGGTTTCCTCTGATTCCTTTTCTTCCACCTGTTCTTCTTTGATTAGGTTTTCTTGCTGTTTACTAATATTCCTATTAGTTCTGGGCCTTAGTAGAAGTCTTCCACTAGTTCCATATACAATAAACCCCCAAAATAGAAACAGAATAGGTAGTGATATTTGCATGGTGTTTTTCTATTACAGTTTTATACATCATTCCCTAATTAATATTCACAGTGGTTTAGAAGGAGATGTTAGGAACCAGTGATAAGTAAACAGAAGGAAAGAGCAAGGTGTGTGACATCATCTGTTTTCATTGGGAATCACGTGCAGAATACTATGGTTAGGAAACAGAAGAATTTCACAAACCAGAGAAAAGTCAGTAGCATAGTCCCCAGTAAGCCGTATGCCTGTCATATGTGCGCATCACTCCTTGTATATTTCTCTTGTCTAATCTTCTACCTGGTTCTGCATCTTTGTGTTCTGTACTGTTTGTATCCCTATTCTGTCTATAATCATTTTAACTCTTTTTTTTTTTTGGGTGTATATTTATATCACTTCCAGTTATGCAACAGAAGCTAATATAATTCGGTATGCGAAGATAGCCATGCAGCTACAAAATAAGACCGTTCGAGATGTGGCACTGCGTTGTAGATGGATGACTGTAAGCTGTGTTCTTTCTTTTCTCAAAATGCTTTTTTGGGAATCCTAATAATGCTTGAACAGTGTAAATAATTATATGTTAAGAATTTGGACCGATATTTCTGAATGTAGAGAATTACTATTACAGCCCTCAAAATTAGTAGTCTGTAAAATGCTAGATTGGGGACAGGGGTCCATCAAGTGATGTATATTGCCCAGGGATTGTTGCAAGACTTATGAGGACTTCATTCAGTCGCTTGGTTTGAAACTAGTTTTTACTTATCTTAATAATCTTATTAAACGATCCAGTGGTACTATCTAGATGGTTTTATTTGGAAAGGGAGTGTGAGATGTTTACTTTAACAAATGGGATGAGAGATTAGCGAAGAACTATCTCTTGCGCTGCCTTTATTAGCTTTCTAAACTGGACTCCTTGTCCGCATCATTGTACTTTGCTTTTACTTTATTTTACAAAGCTGTCTCTTAAAAAATAAGTTTAAGAAATTGCGTGCATATATTAACATTGCAGCTTCAAACTTTTCATTTGCATGGTCCATATTTATGTGCTCTTCTCTTTTTACAACGTAGTTAAGTAATTAAGCTACTGCAATGTGGAGAACATAATTGTCTGGACTCAACTAGAGAATTTTCCACTAACTACTTACAGTGTTGGAAGCCAAATGTGTCTGGGTTATTCCTGGAATTATTTTTACTTTACTCTAGTTCATCATTTCGATGATTTAAGATGGAAGTCAGTTACCTAGTTGTGACTCTTCGAATTAGGATATCCAGAGTTTGATGCTCATTCTATTTCACAACCAAATGGTTTCAAGTGTGTACCTTTTTGAAAAGCATACTGATTTTGTTGATTGAAGGTGTAGACTACAAAGATTGGAATGCATCAGGATAGAGCTGAAATATGGACCAATTATGTAATAATTTAATATCTTTGAAGCTGATTGTTGATCATTTAACTGGTTCTTTGTCCAGAAAAAGGAGAACAGCAAGAGAAGGAAAGAAGAACATAATTTATTGAGGAAAAGCAAAGATAAAAAGGTACTTGTTTAGGAGGTTAACCACTATAAGTTAATATACATGCTTCACTCATTTTATAACTATAGATGACAATTCAAATGTCCTAGGGATTCACCGTTACTTTTATATCTTTGATGATTACCATGGATGTGTGTGTGTGTAAATATCAATTTAAGAACTCTGAAATTTTATGATTTAGCTTTGCTGTGTGGGATGGGAATTAGTTGAACCGAACTTTCTCGTAGGAAAATTATACTATATTATTTGGGGTCCGGCTCAACTGTTACAATTCTTGTAACCCTTGGATTTAGTCAAATTCAACAGTCATGATTAAATTTCTTCATGATGTGGAAATGACATGGAATAAATTATGTTTTATAAATTAGATTAAAAATTATATTCATAAAGCATCATTCAAATATAAAAGTACAATGAGAAGAATAGGAGTTTGTACAACTGTTGTGGTTAGTGAAGGTGTGGATTTGGTAGAGTTAAAAGGTTAGGGTTCTGAGTGAATAGAATCAATTGATGATAGAGATGCAGCGTTGACTATTTATAGGACTGGGGCTGAATTTGGCAGTGAAAAAATGTCAATTTGGGGTTAAAATAGTTAGGGTTCATGTGTGATGGTAGGGTTGAACCCAGAAGCTTGCTTTACGTATTGTTGGTGTATATGTTGTGATAGTTATAATTATTGATATTAGCTCTTAATCTAAAACTTTGCTGTGTGAGGGTGTGGATGAAGTTGGTTGCAAACTTGTGATAGAGCAGTAAAGAAAAGTTTGTTGTTCGACCTGTGACAGTTCTGGCTATTTTTGAGTTTGTGATAGAGCAGTAAATAAAACCAATATTCCACCACCTTGTATCTAGCATCAATTGATTTCTGGGCTTTTCTACCCTGCACAACATTATGCAAGACTATCAATTGATTCAGTATCCCTAGCATGTCCTCTGAGAATCTCATAATTTGTAATTATGGTTTTGTCTGTCTCTTTTTGCTCAAACATGATGATATGATAACATTTTGAGTTATTTTTGAAGTTTTTGTTCTGATCTCTATGTACATAGTGGTTTGATTTATTTAAGTTATTTTCTTTTAAGAGGTGGAATAGAATAACCCAGTTGAAGCGTAATGATCATTCGTCAAAATTATATATATTTGTTGGTTGAGGAAGCAAAATTAAACCCATGCTATTTCCGCATCATGAGGAAAGTTAATCATTGAACTGGACCTTATTATGAATACGTGCATTCTTTAATTAATTGAAAGCATGACAACATGATCACTTTTGTAGTAGATAGGAAACGTTAAGCGAAAATAAGCATAAGCATAAGTATAAGATCTTCCTGTGTAAAATTCAGTTATTAAAGACTCATATTATTGAACTTAATTATAAAAAGGAGTGAAGTTAAGATTTGATTGTACCATTATCTCAGCAATTAACATAGCACGGTACTGGGGCGTTTTCTTCTTCTCATAGTTGCATCTTATTAGCATTTTGCTCAAATAGATGTTTTGGACTCTTAGATATTTAATTTGTTTTTATATTATTTATTGCAATATGTTTCTTCATGCATTATACTTTATAGGCCTATTATTATACTAAACCATGTAGAACTGTCTTTGATAGTAGAATTACTTCTTGGACCCAAGTCTGTAGAGGCTGAGTAAACCAAGTCTTGTCTTTTCTTTGGTTCATATGTGATTTATTAATTTCTTATGAGTTATTTATTCAATTTAGACAATGTTATTGACTTCTATAGGTTCTTAAAAGTTTTTTGATGATATCATGATGATAATTACTCACTGTAGGCGACTCCATATTTTTTAAATGTAATGCAATGCAGAAAATGCTTATACTCGACAACTTGAGGCTTTTGAGACATAAGCCTTAGGTAAAACAGCTGGCCTCATGCCCCTTGTGTTTCAAGATATTGATTAATATTATAATATATCACTATGCAAAGGTTAGGAAAAAAAGGTTTTATTAACTTACATAAAAAAGATGCAACTTATTAGATGAGAAACTCACATACAGTACATAAACCTTGCCAATTTCACTGGAAATAAATATACAACAGCATGGTTGGTGAATCCTGGGCCCAGTAGGCTGAATCTGTTAGACTCATTTTGGATTACATGAAATAGCATGATGGATTTCCCTCTAGTAATCTAGTTCTCAGTTTGCCTATGTGATGTGTCAAACTGCATTACATTCAAATACTGTGCAGACTTGACAGTTTCTATGTCTTCTTTTGTGGCCGATGACACGTTTCTGCTCTGTCCTCTCCCTACTAATCCATTCTGTCTTCCCTCCCCTATTAATTAACAGTTGTACATCCAATACTGTACATACTTAACAGTTATAATCCTACTACTTATCTTTTGTCAAATTATACCTGTATAAATTATGTTGTAGCCACTAATTTGTAGTGGTATTACTCAGGAAAGAGTAGTCGATACTTCAGCAAAGCCGTCACACTTTACAACCCGACCTAATGTAGCTCCATATGCTCCTCCGATAATATCTATGGACAATGATGATGGTGTCTCATACAAAGGTGAGGCTTTATGATTCTGGAAGTGCACTAAACATGTTTATCAGCAAAGTGCAGCATGTATATACATGTGTGCTTAAAACATACAAATTCTATGTTTGCTCCTACACTTGAATGCATGTTTTTACCAAGTTCTTCGCATTAAGATCTGTTACTACATTCTTGTGAATGCTGATTTGTTTCATGCAGGTGATATATCTGCATATATAATTTTCTCATGGTTTTAAGTGTGCATTTTTCTTATCTTTCACAACCTATGTTTATGAGCATAACGTATGTTAATATTATTGTTGAAATTAGGGAACATTTATACCAAAAATCTATGTAATTTGTTAAGTCTAGGTGTATTCAGTATAGCCTTTTAATAGTCCGTGATAGTCTTAGGGTATTCAATCATAATTCTTCCAAAGTCTAGAGGTATTCAATAATGACTTTTTTTATCAGTTTAATAATGACATCCAAAAATGAATCAATGTATCATTCTTACTAGACATTAGAACCTCATGCATGATTATGGACTTCGTAGTGCTAATTATATGAACTCCAATAGTTTATAACCCACCAGACCAAAGATCTCGGAAGAAGTCTACGGTAGACTTTCTATGCAAGAAGAGGTTGATCCTCCATTAATGGTGATATCAATGTTTTCTGATACCCAACATGTTTGCTTATAAGTCATTCATAATAAGATTATTATATTTGATAAATCAGTAAAAAGTAAATCAATGTTTATTAGAAATAAATAGTAATTTATCAACTCTTAAGAGTATGCAAGTTTCAAAATTTCTGTCATTTAAAAAGTCTACAGAAACCAAATACAATACACCCCAGTTTCCCAATGGATATCTGAGTAAAGGATAAATGTTGTCAATGTAGTCCTGGTTGGTCAAAATATTATTAAAGAAATGTAAATTTTGTTGTCTCAGGTAGGAAACACTTATATATAAAGGAACATTATAAGCAATCCAATGCAGGATACATGCACTTGCAAAGCCGGAGAACTATAGCCAGGAGCTACCTATTACAATTAAGAGGTTACATGAAAAGAAACAATCACTAAACTTAGAACTTATCGACGCCCATAGGGAGACCCAAGAATTTCTTTAGCCAAACAATCAGTAAACTTACCACTTACTCCCTATTTCCCCCGAAGGTAATCTATTCTTCTCCGTCTGGTCCCCTCATAGATTGCCAACACAGAAGATCTCCCCATTACCAACCAGTTTTGTTTTTTAGGAGAAAATTTCTACCTTCCACACATTTTTACTGAATTCAGATGATCTAAAACGTATAGTTCACTCAATCTGTGCTACGTACAATTTGGAATGCTTCAGTGTTTTTACAATGTAACAGTGCTTCTCTAGTAAGGGCCTTCTGCACTTGTAAAAAAAATGTGGACACTCACTTAAAAGATAAGGCTAGACGATCTAAAACACTAGTCTTATACGTTCCTTATTATTAGTACAAACTTACTGTTTTATTGAATATTTAATTGGTCAGCTGCTGGCTTTCAAGTTTTATACTTTCAGTTCAATCGACTGAAAGTTTTATAATAAGTTTTATACTTATTATTAGTGCTTTCTAGTGGGTACATCAATGAACTAAATAGCGGTTATCGGCATTGTATCAGATTTATTGTTTTTGCTAGTTTTTAATTAAATTTAATATATTTATTAACATAGACTTCAAAATATACCAAATAAACTTGAGACATTAAAACTTATAGTTCAAAATGTACCCAAAACTTCATAAAAGAAATACATTTGATTGATTTGACAATTAAAATACATAAATAATTTTAATTAATAAAAATAGGTGCCTAAAGGATAAATGAGGTGATCATTCATCATAAACTATCTTGTCATCGAAGCTATCGACGACTTTCTCCTTTTCTTTAATTTTTTTTTCAAACCGACATGTTTTTTTTTAAAAAGCACTGATATATCGCCCTTTGACTTGATTTATCGGGTTGACCGATATAATTGACTTATCGTATCGTTTTGTAAAAATCAGGGATATATCGGCCGATATTTAGTACATTGGGGTACATATTTATGGGCTAAACTTTAGCCCGGGCTATTTTAGCCCTTTGGGTTTGATATGGCTTTAACCTCTGGACGATAAGTTCTTGCATCTACATGTGTTAGGTCCAAATTTAAAGGTCCGAGCTAAAGGTCTAAATGGCAGGAATCCTAATGAGGTAGGGAGCTCCCTATATAAGCTTGTGAGAGGCCCCCTTACCTTAAAAGTTCTAATGTGGGGTTCAAGCTGCTATAAATCTACACTATTCCTTCCACATATGCTATTGGACCATGACTGTATTCTTCTACAGACAACACCAAGGAAACACAAGAAATTTGGATTGCCCAAAGCACGTTTGGATCCAAAAGGATGCCATGACCGGACAATGGTTCTGTAGTCGGTCTGGATCTCAACTCTTGTATTTATACTGTTGTGATAGCTTAGAATGGGTAATAAAGAAAAACAATGAAGCGTAGCCACTAAGAAATTCAAACAGAGGTAGAGAAACAGAGTGGTAGTTCCTCCCTCTCATTTAAAGGAGTTTCCTCACACACCTCCCCATTAAGTGTGGCTGCTTTTCGGAGCTTCTACATTCTCTCTCACCCTCTCTCTTTGCTGGCTGCTGCTCTTACAAGTAGCCCCACACTTCTTTTAGTTGTACACCTTTAGTTTGTAGGTGTGGAAAGCTTGTTTACCAAATCAAAACCAAAGTGTAGTAGACCATTAATAAGTTTGTGATCTTTTAGACATTGAAGGGAATCAAAACCATGGGTCTTGATTCTATTGGATTGCAGGCAGGTAAAATTGAACTCTTATTGTTTTGGATTATATATGACATACAGTTTGGGGAAGTCCTTAAATGCCTCATATATTCCGAAACATATGTTTTGATTGAGAATATGCAGTTTTCAAGATATGGAACATCATATTATGTAAACATAGGGTCATGGATTTTAGTCACATCACTGACATGTGTCTCTTGGTTATGCATATGTATGGTGCAAAGTTATCTGGTAAAACTGTAAAAGTCTATGTCCCTAGCTTATTTCTGATGGAATCTACATTAATTCCACTTATGTCCCTGGTTTTGCAATTCTATTATGGAGCGTCATCTGCTCGTAGTGGTTTGTTTAGAATGTTGCTCTCTTTGCAGCTATAGGTGGGGTTACAGGCGACCTACTGGAGCAGAATGCGCAAGCCTTGAATCAAATTTCCGTCAATCTTCAAGCTTTCCAGGTAGAACTAATCATTATGTTATATTCAAGTAATTATTAGAGTATCTCTCGTTTAGGTAAAGTTAAGCTTTTTAGAGTTGTCCTTCACATTTTGTTCTAGTCTTTTAAACATAGCATATAGCTTGGATCGCATTCTGCAGATTTTTCAGTAAATGGATAGGTGCTTTGGTAGATGAGTCGGGGGATCATTTCACATTTTCTCTTCAAAAAGCTATGACACATAACTTGATAATTTGGATGAGAACTTAGAAGAATGATGTTCTGTAACTTGATAACTTGAACATAGAGTTTAGTGACAGATAGGGACATAATGTTCTTTATAGATAATCAGTCCTTTCTGTTTTGGTTGGCATTTGTACACAGTTTATTTTGTGTAGACCATAATAATTGTAGTAGGGATAGTAATAGAAATCTATTAAAAAGCTCTGTTGCAGTGTCTTTTTTGTCCAGAAGATGATCCATTTATACGTACATTCTTGGTACGTTTAGTTTGACCGAGTTAATTTCTGTCTTTTTTAGATACAGGAGAACATCAACCTCTTCTGCCAGGCTCGAGATAACATCCTCAAAATTATGAACGAGTATGCTGTGATTCTGGTGCCTTCCTTTTTTTTTTTTTTTCTCTTGTCCAATTAAGTGCAAATTATATTAGTTGCTAAGTTGATTGCTGCTTTTTTCCACTATGGGTATACTAATCCTTTGGTATTTTTTTTATTATTCGTTTTGTTCTCCTATTGCATGTAATAACTGTGTAAGAGCAGTTTCTGATGATTTGACATGCTGATGTTTGCTGGAAATTTCCCTTAATTCTCTCATCTATATAAATATCTTCGCCTTAAATTGATAGGCCATTGATAGAGGTGGCCCAAATTCATTTGTGGGTCCTTCCTTTTTGTTTGATGATATTTGTGATGTAAAAATGATCAATTCTACTTCTGCCTAAAGTGGCTAGATATGGCTTCATATATTTATAATCTTGTCAGACAATCAGTTGCAGACTGCACAGGCTCATATCAGATTGGCCGCTTCCAGTTTGCAATTACCGATGTCATCTCAACTTCTTTTATGATCTCCTGAATAGCATATCTCTTACTGTTTATTTGTTTGTTTTGAACCAATTGCTTTTACATAGACATAAATGCACAGTTGAAAATGATTCCATTGTAATAGCATTTCATATGTAATTTGCAAATTGTTCCAGTTAATAATGTGAAGTTGTTGAAATTTGGTGTTCTTTGGGTTTTTTGTTTGTTTGTTATAGTTGCATATTCCTAGAAGTAAGCTCTCTAGGGCAATTATAGATGCAATTGCATTATTTGCTAGATATGTACTTTTCTGTTTGTTCTGTTATGAGTTACGAGTTGAATGTGAAAAGGGGGGCCTGTAATTGATGATACTTCGCAATTATTTGAGAATTTTATTCACACTTCTGCTAGTATGTGCATATCTAATCTTTCTATTCGCCAATTTCTCTACAGCTTGAATGACTTGCCAGACGTAATGAAGCAGATGCCACCACTTCCTGTGAAAGTAAATGAAGAGCTTGTAAACCATGTCCTCCCCCCACCTGCACATCAAATGCAATGATAGTTTGGCTTGTAGGCTTCTGTACACTTCTTGAAACATATCCTGCGTCCAAATCGGGCCGGAATCTCTCGAATCATACCCTGATCTCTGGGAATACACTACGGAGTTGATGGACCACGTTAGCCAACTCAAATAGTGCAGGCAATCTTAATTGTTTATGCAGGTTTATTAATTTTTATTAGTATTTATTCTTTGTCCCCCTGTCACTTGTATTACGTCTTTGGTTTAGTAGTTAGTTTACATTAACAAAATATTGCCTAGTATTCTTTAGAAAGTAGGAAATAAATTCCGTGTTGGTGATGTATTAATTAATTAGTAATAAGAAGCTTGTAGTTTTTCTCCGGGATGGCTATATAAGAACCTGGTAGTTGTTTTCAAAAAGAAAAAGAAAAGAGAGGCCTGTAGTAGTTAAAAAGGAGAATCGGCTGAATGATAGATGGTAGTGAGAACTCTCAGATGTGTATTATTTATTGATAGGTGGGTAATAGAGGATTACAAACTACCTTTGAGGTCAATATAAGAATTATTATCAAACGTTGCATATAAAATTTATTGCAACACAAAAGCACTATTAGTGCTAGACCAAGGGAAGTGTATAAACTTAACTTCTTCCCTTGTTTCGTGCGTGTAAGACAAATAGTGTTTGCAGTGTTGGTTCAATGGAAATCTTGCCGGAGTATCCTAGTGGGACAAAAATAGTTTTAATCACAATGCGCCAACTACGGCTAAGATCGATTCGTAATGATGTTCGGTTCACCCTTAATCACTACAATAAAAGGAATCGTTATTCACATAAATTTTCGGGTAATAAACCCTATAAATTGCGCATAACCTTAGTTGAAGGAAAACTTGAGCATGACGCCCCTTAAAATGATATTTATGTGTGCCCTTAAAAATGATATTTATGTGTGAGATTAGCACATCATGATCTCCTCCTAATTCTTATTTTTATGAGACTTGTTGCATTAGTAATGGAAGCTTGAATAAGGTTTAAAACATGTTTTTTTTTTCAAATGGAGATTTTAAGTCTTATTTCAATAATGAGACTCCTCTGATAGTTGCATAAGTAATGCAAGCTTATCTTAAGGTTTTTAACGTGTTTTTCCAAATGCAGGCTTGGACTATGAGTAGAGAGTAGAGACGAACACCTTTTGCCAATGGGATATGAATTCTTTTCGTCAATTTAGATTCGCCTCAAATTTTCTTAAATCCTAGGTTTCAAAAGATTTGCTGGACGATTAAAATGGAGGGCATGAGGGAACGTCCTAAAGACTTTCTTATAATAACACCCAATTTGCTCCTGAAGTGCTACTAGTTCTTTCTACAGCTAATACAAAATGTGGTCAAGGCTGGTCCCAATTGTGAATGTGATGTTACTATGGTGGCATAGATATAACTTATACAGCAATACTCGTACTACTCTACCATTGCTCAAATTATAGATCAAGGTGTCTTCACTCTTCAGTGGTCGTCCTTGCCACTATAAGCTCATGCGCATTTAGTTAACCAACTAGTACTACACTAACCAAGTGATGTCTTAATATATCATTGGAAAATCCTGAGGTATTCAAAACCGATGAGATACAAAATGCATTTTCACACTATTTGCTAGACCTGCAACTGTTGTACTCTTTTACATGTTCTGCCAAGTTGTATCAACATACAACCAAGTATTTCAATTCTACAAATTTAAGCAAAAGAAACTGGAGATAAAAACATTCAGGCATGGGGATGATGTCTACAGCGATCCTTCACCCTTAAAGGATACGATCGGGAGGCACTGTGAGAGTCGAGAACTCTGCTAAAGTTGTAGGTTATACACTAGCTTAATACAAAAGAGTTACTATGAGTGGCAACTTCATCATGCTAAGGTCTAGTTGCACCAATGAATATTACTCTTAGTGTACCCTACTGTTTTGTTGGAAATGCACTGGTAGAACTACTGCTATCAGGTTTCTTTCTTTTTCTCTGCATTTGTGGTTCAGCAATATTGGAATTAAGAGATGGCGCCGAGCGTTTCCAATTCTCCTTCATTATCTCCAGCTGAGCTATTTGCATGTCAATGTATGCATCTGGGTATTCGGACTCGAGATGGTATTCTTTGATGCATTGTTTCCCAGCTCTTAGATCACCTATGAGGTTGTCTGCAATCTTAACCTGTGATCAGAAGTAACCAGAGAATAGATGTATATTTAAATTGAGGATGATCTTAAAGACTTAACACTGCAAGAAGCAGATATCAAATATGAAGAAAAAGATGATGAGAAATCTCATCTTCGAATTGTATTGATCCTATTTCACAAGTTCAGATACAAAGTATATATGGAACAAAATAGCTAAGACTAGGCCGAATCTAATCCCCTAAATTCTGTAGTGTACAAATCACCATGATTTTAGGAACCATGATTTAAGGAGGCTTTTCCTGAAAAGAAGATGAACACCATGTAAAGCACCTATTGCAGTCACCTCCTTGTTTGCTCCTTGTCTGCTAGGATGAGGAGGGCACACATAATTTAACATCCCCCCTCAAGCTGGATCAAGAAGATTAATTGATCCAAGCTTGGACAAAAACCTTTGAAATTGTGCAGATGAAAGAGCTTTGGTGAACATATCTGCAATTTGGTCTGCACTGCATGTATAAACAGTCTGAATCACCTTGGCTTGGACTTGATCACATACAAAGTGACAATCAATTTCTATGTGCTTTGTTCTCTCATGAAACACTGAATTTTTAGCAATGTGCATGGCAGATTGGTTATCACAAAACATGAGCATTGGACTAGAGCTTTTGATGCCCAACTTAGATAGAACAGCCTTCAACCAGATTAATTCACAAAATAATGAAACCATAGCTCTATATTCTGCTTCTGCACTAGATCGAGCCACAACAAGTTGTGTTTTACTCTTCCAAGTCACTGCATTGCCTCCAACAAAAGTGCAGTAACATGTAGTAGACTTGCGATCCAAGTTATTTCCTGCCCAATCTGCATCAGTGTAACCTAAAATATCACAATGATCATGCTTTTTCATCACAATGCCTTGACCAATAGAACCTTTTAAATATCTGAGCACTCTATTAACCATCTTCACATGCTCAGAAGTGGGAGAATGCATATGTTGACTAATCAAACTCACTACAAATGAGATATCAGGTCTAGTAATGGTAAGATAGATTAACTTACCTACAAGACGTTGATATGCAGTAATGTCAGTGACTGCTTCACCTTTGTTAATGAATTTGTATTTTTGACTTAGTGGAGTCTTGGAGGGCTTGCAATCAGTCATGTCTGTATCTTTCATAAGATAAAGAGTATACCTCTTTTGGTTAAAAAATAATCCCTTGCTAGAGGTAGCTACTTCAATGCCAAGGAAATATTTTAATACACCAAGATCCTTGATGGCAAATTTTTTCCTCAAGGTAGACTTTAAAGCATCAATCTCTTCTAGATTAGAACCAGTGACAATAAGATCATCGACATAAATCAAGACAACTAAAATCCCTTCTTTACCATTTCTCACAAATAGTGAAGAATCAGAGTAGTTGCGCTTGAACCCTGCACTGATAAGAACTAAGCTCAATTTTGAATACCAGGCTCTAGGGGATTGCTTTAAGCCATAGATAGCTTTAGGCAATTTACAAACTAAGCCTGGTTCAGATGCTTGAGAGTGGTTAGGAGGAGGTTGCATGTAGACTTCTTCTTCAAGGTTTACATGTAAAAATGCATTTTTGACATCCATTTGAAATAAGTGCTAAGAATAATTAACTGCATTAGATACCAAAACTCTTACTGTGTTCATCTTGGCCACATGAGCAAAAGTCTCTTTGTAATCCACTCCATAAGTTTGAGTGAACCCGTGAGCCACCAATCTAGCTTTGCACCTTTCAACAGTATCATATAAGAGAAACTTGGTTTTGTAGATCCATTTACTTCCCACAGCCTTTTTTCACTGTGGCAAATGGACAACACTCCAAGTATTATTTTCATCTAAGGCTTTGAGTTCCTCAACCATGGCTGCTCTCCATTTTGGATCTTGAACAACATCAGTAAAATTGCAGGGATCATGAATACATGAAATCTTGGTAAGAAAAGCTTGATGAGTGGGAGACATATGATTATAACAAACATACTGTGACATAGGGTGTTTTGAAGTGTACATCTTGTAATCTTTGAATCTCACTGGCAGATTCCTAGTTCAACTAGGATTTCTTCTAGGTTGAACTTGATAAACCTGCTGAACTTCATCATTTAAATTATGAGTGTCATGAGAGTGATCAGTGGAACCAGAATGCTCAACTTCATGAGAATCATCAACTTGATCAGTAGCACCAGAATAATCAGCTCCATTTCCATTATTTGCATTCAAATTTTGAGCAGAAATGCTGGGAACATTAGTCACTCTTTCACTGTTATTAAAGCTAGGCACAACTGATTCAGAAGGAGGGACTGACATTGGAAAGATTCCAATATTAAAATCACGCAGATCATCTTTGCTAAGAGGAGTCTGGAAAAAAGAGGCGCCCTCATCAAATTTGACATCCCTAGAAATCATCATGTTTCTGGTTTTTGGATTGTAACACTTGTAACCTTTTGAGTGGAAGAATAACCCAAAAACACATATTTCTCAGCCTTAGGATCTAGTTTATTTCTGTGAGTAGCATGCATTTTAACATAACAAATACAACCAAACACCCTCAAATGATTCAAATTAACATCCATGCCTTTCAAAATTTCCCAAGGAGATTTACCTTTCAAAACCCTGGTTGGTAATCTGTTTATAATATAAGTAGCTGCAAGAACTGCATGAGACCAGTAAGATTTTGGAACATTCATCTGAAACATCACAGATCTGGTCTTTTCCAATATGTCATGATTTTTTCTTTCAGCTACACCATTTTGCTGAGGTGTAGCTACACAGCTAGTTTCATGAATGATCCCATGAGAGCTCGAATAATTTTGCATAGCATTAGAAATATATTCAGATCCATTGTCAGATCTTAAAACATGAATACTCGAACATAATTGATTTTTCACAATATTGTGAAAATCAATGAATGCAGCCATTAATCCACTCTTGAGTTTCATCAAATATAACCAGGTAACTCTAGATAAATCATCAATAAACAAAGCAAAAGATTTATATCCATTAATAGATTGAACAGGTGCAGGCCCCCATATATCAGAGTGAACTAGCTCAAAACACTTAGATGTTCTAGACTGTGAAGTAGCAAAAGGTAGTCTAGAAAATTTAGAAGTTACACAAATTTCACAAAGATGATCACTACAACTAAAGCATGGAAATAGAGTGGACAAGACTTTATTTGAAGGATGAGCAAGACGCTGGTGCCACAAGCTTTGGTCAGCAGCTAAAACTGGACTAACATTGAGGGCTTGATTTTTTGCAAAAGATGACTTTGAGAGGTAGTACAGATCATCAAGTAAAAAACCCTTACCAATCTACTTCTAGAAAACTCAATCCTGAAACACAACATTATCTTCAGAAAATATGGCTAGACACTTGAGAGATTTGGTTATCTTGCTGACTGATAAAAGCTGAAAAGGAAAGCTGGGGACAAACAACACACTAGACATAATAGAATTTGAGAGAAAATTGATTTTTCCTGAACCAAGAATAGGAACACTTTGGCCATTGGCCATAGAAACATGAGAGGGTGAGGCATTCTTATGAAAGTCATAAAGTTTTGACTGATCATTAGTCATGTGGTCGGAGGCCCCAGAGTCAATAATCCATATATCACCATTCAAACTAATCTTTAAAGCGGTAGCAAATGCTTTAAGAATACTTGTTTTCTCATTGTCATTGATATGATCAGAATCGGCAAGGAATCCTGCAAACTTGACAAGTAAAGAAGTTGAATTTTCCTCAGTCACCTTTCCACCTTCCATTTTCTTAATCTGCAAGTAGTTTGCAAATTCATTTAATAAGGCTGTAGGGTTGGAAGTGAAATCCACAATTGGGGTTGTGCTTCCAAATGAGCTAGAGCAAGCAACAAATGCACTTGACTTTGAGTCAACTGAGGAAGATGAAGCCTTGTTCTTGGAGAATGATTTCTGTTCGTTTTCTTTTTCATACTTAACTTTCT
This sequence comes from Argentina anserina, assembly GCF_933775445.1. Classification (NCBI taxonomy): domain Eukaryota; kingdom Viridiplantae; phylum Streptophyta; class Magnoliopsida; order Rosales; family Rosaceae; genus Argentina; species Argentina anserina. Next base: position 18,551,431 of record NC_065877.1, read on the forward strand.
GTTCAAGATGCAAGATCCAACAAGTTTCTTTTTGATGATTAGTCCCTGCACAGTGACTACACTTCCACTCCTTCCATTCAGATTTGTTACCTTTGTATCCACCCTTGTTTCTCTGATTAGCAACAAATGCTCGAGCTTCACCAGAGTTGACATTAGCCTTCACCTCAGTCCTCATCACTTTCCTGCATGTTTCTTCACGTTGAATGGTGATACATACAGTGTCGAATGAAGGAAACTCAGGATTCATTAGTAAGTGACACTTCAAAACACCTCCTTTAATTTTTATAAATTTTGTTTCCTGTTTTACCCTCTTATGCATCACATAGTGATTGGGATTTCATCAACTTCTTCCTGAATTTTTTTTTGTACAAATTCAGTTTTTTTATTTCAACTTAATAGATAAGCCAAAGAAATCAAATTTACCCATCTTGATTATTGTTAAGCCTGACTTATGTATCTACGCCGCCATAAACTAAAACTTCTGATACGATCAACCCCAAAATATATCATAATATCGAGACAAAATCGTGCGGGGACCACTGTCTTCGGCATAGTCTTCCTTGAAAGTAACCAACCCAACCTGCACAAAAGACACTCCCAATATCTCAAATCCAACCTCAACACTTCGAGACACCATGCTCCTCAAACTTTCCATCTCCATAATCACTATTCAAAAATATAATTAAAAAGTATGACGGGTATGCCATGTTCGTTAACTAATCTCGTTGGACCCCAAGAGCTCGTAACTCGTCTTATACCGCAACTGCTCAACCCACTAAGATGACGGGGTCACAACAATCATACAAAATTCTATAAACACTGAACCATGTAAATTTACATTATAACAACGTTCACATGGGAAGTAAACACAAGACCATACGACACTCGGCGAGTCACTAGTCATCTCCTTTCTAATCTTTATCGAAACTTTGCTAGTACATCCCATCTCTTCTAGCGACTCGGTAATATTAATATCACTTCCGGTTCATTCCCTCTCTCCCGGTACCCCTAGTTCATCCCCTCTCTTCCGGTACGCCCGGTTCATCCCCTCTCTTCTGGTACCCCTATCTCATCCCCTCTCTTCCGGTACCCCAGGTTCATCCCCTCTCTTCCGGTTCTCCTAGTTCATCCCCTCTTTTCTGGTTCTCCCAATTCATCCACTCTCTTCCAGTACCCCTAGTTCATCCCCTCTCTTCCGGTACACCCGGTTCATCCCCTCTCTTCCGATTCTGCCAGAGTCTCACTCACGCACTCATAACGATACTGCCGTACCTTGATTTCTCACTCATAAATGCCAAAGCTAATCGATCCGACTAACTGCGATAACCGAAACCATAACTCAAACGAATACCCAACACTCGGCGTTTATCCGCATACCTTTACTAGAAAAAAAATCCCACGATCCTAACACTAATTTCCGATAGAAGTAATTAACGTCATACAATCATCTAACAATATGATCATATAGCAACATCATTAAATAATCACAATTCTTAAAGCATCAACACATCTAGCAATGAGAATCTAACCTAAAATATTTGTGGCTGCACTCAGACCTCGGTTGGGCTGCCGACGTACCCTATAAAAGGGATCAAGTCATTCGTAGTTCAATTGTTTATATTCGTATATCACACACATCATCACATCCGACGTACATAACTATCATCATAACTATCATCTATCAAACATACAACACCATAATCATTATCAATCAACACAATCACATAGCCACAATATCAAATGAACACAAAGCTTACGTCAATAATACATTATCTCTACCAACGATAATCTAGATTAACGACCTCACACGATAACCAAATTCAACAGGTAAGACATCGATAACTTCGTATCGACGTATACTACATGATGGAGTGACTCACTACTCCAAAAATGGAACACACACCGCGACAGTGGCTGCGCGTGGGCCCCACACGCCACCACTCTCCAACCTCTCTAAATCAACAAAAAACAAACGTTTTTCACGCCGAAGCCCAGATCGGCCAGGAAGTGTCTAGAAAGTGCAGGGGAAGATCAGAACATTACACCGAATTCGATTTCGTGATGCAGCTCGAATCAGCGTCCAACTCTGGTCAAATCATGGCCAGAAATGAGGATCACGCCGACTTGCAGCGGCCCCAAGCTCCAGAATCGCCGGAAAAGATCGCACGACAATGGCGAAATCTACAGGAACTTCCAACCCTTGTTGTTCGTTGCACGGCGGTCGACGCGGTGCAACTCCGATGTAGATCGACAGTGAACGGCGAGACGAAGCTACCAGGACCGGTGGCGTCCCAATCCGTGGCCAGACGGCAGAGATCACCGCTAGAGAAGAAAATGAGATTTTCGGCGATGAACAGTAGCACGTAATAGACTTTGTAAAATTTTCCATTTTCTGATTTTCACCTCTATTTATACTAAATTCCAAAAAAAAAACCAACACACTTCTTGATCGTAACTTTCTCATACGAATTTCAATTTAGGTGTGCCGCGTGTCCACGAATTCATATCGACGAGCCCTACAACTTTCATGAAGAAAGTTTTCTCGGAAAACTTATGCATCGAATTGTCAATTTTTAGAGTCGTCACACTTAGTATGATTTGTTCCGAGAAAAAAAAAACTATAATCGCGACGAATTTTAAAAGATTCGGGTCGTATCAACTTCTGGGTTTAATTCATTTATTTCTTATCTAGTTATTGCTTGATTTTGAGATATACTTGGTGCATTGGAAATTACTCCCAGGTCCTTATGTTCAAAGCATTGATATAAAAAAGTTTAATTAGAGATGGTTACTTATTAGTGGCTGGCGTGAATCCTGTCACATTATATTGATGATTTTGATTGCCAAGTGCACAGATTGAAAGTTTGAAACACACTTCTGCAAACTTGTGGGAAATTTGTATTGGAAAAGTAGAACCCTAGCTTGTTCAGTCATAAATTTTTCAAGTTGAAAACCATTCGATCGGATCACCACAAACCAAGGTTTAGGAAAAGACCCCAGATGGTCTTTTAATTGAATGCATGCCTAAAGATACGGAATTGTAGCTCCTATTCTGATAGGAACATCAAGAAAAATTAGTTGTTTTCATTTTGTTGGAGGGTAAAAGAGGAATGTTATATTTACAAAAATATGCTTAGTAATTTGGGAGGTGCAATTAGAAACTCTCAAACAAAATCTCTAAATTTGCAAAATTTTTAAAATCTCTATAATTTTCAAAATAATATCTAAATTTTATTTCTTACAAAAAAGTTCACTTTACTCTCTGTCCTAAATCATTCATTCCATGTTCTATCTTGATATAAATGACATTATTCAATTTAATTTTATATAATTATACACAATTATATTTGTTATATAATAGAATATATGAGCTGCTATAGTTGAGTTTTTTTTTATAAAGAAATTTAATGTTTTCATACGTCTATAATAAAAATTAAAAAAAAAACTGTTAGAGATATTTATATCAACATAAGAAAAGCCGAAAAGAAGGGGAAAAACAAGATCTACCTCGAACCTCTCTCCTCATCTTCCTTGGTCCTCCCTCGCCTCCTATCCACCACCACATCATCTCCGGAGTCCTGTCTCTGTCACTCAGACTGTCTGAAACAACACTGATCGAAGCAATACTTCCATTCCGGGTAAGTCTCCGCCGCGACTTGTTTTCCATATCCAAGTAATGAGGGAAGACGACTCCAATTGGTTCTCAAGATGGGAGGAACAACTCCCATCTCCTGAGGAGCTTATGCCCTTATCCCAGACCCTAATAAGTCCTGATCTTGCTCTCGCCTTCGACATCAGATCAAATCCCAATCCCAATCCCAACGCCAATACCAATATCACTGGTAGCCCACAGCACGCCCCCACGCCCCCACCCCCGCCGGCCAATTCTCTGCCTCCTGCTACTCCTACCCACCCCAACTCCTCCGCTGATTTCGCTGATTCCGCTGACTTGGGCTCCGGAGGAGGCGGAGGGCCCGGCGATGAGCCCGCCCGCACTCTCAAGCGGCCCCGCCTGGTGTGGACCCCACAGCTGCACAAGCGCTTTGTGGATGCAGTCGCCCATTTGGGGATCAAGAATGCCGTCCCCAAGACCATAATGCAGCTGATGAGCGTGGATGGGTTGACTAGGGAGAATGTCGCCAGCCATCTGCAGAAGTATCGCCTTTATCTTAAACGAATGCAGGGATTATCTGCTGGGACTGGGGGCGGTGGCGGCGGGGGAGGTGCCGCTGATGCTGCCACTGACCATTTATTCGCCAGCTCGCCGGTCCCTGCTCATTTCTTGCACCCAGGAAGGCCCAATTCCGAACATTTCCTGCCGTTTGTTCCGGTCGCTATGCAGCATCACCATCACCAGCAGCAGCAGCAGCAACAGCAGCACATGGCAGCAGCTGCCACTCATCCGCAGATGCAGCAGAGTTCTCAGTATCACCATCATAGGCAGCCGCAGGTGGGGCACTTTGGTTCCCCACCCAATCCAAATGGGCAATTTGAGCATCCGTTCCTGGCTAGGCAGTCGCAGCCAGTGCATAGGATCCCCATTCACAGTCCAGCTGTGCCAGGGTATATTGAGGACATGGAATCTGCTAATGCAACTGGTGCTAATGGCAGGAAAGTTCTTACTCTTTTCCCTACTGGGGAAGATTGAATCTTGGTAATTCTCATGTCTCACTTGCTTTCAACTCCAGTTCATTTCACTTGTTGGTTTTGTGAAATAGTTATCTATAGTACTTGTCAAAAGGTTTACCACATACGGTTGTTGTGCCTGTCGTATGTGTTTGTTGTGGAAAATGAGATCCAATTTCCATTTCCAGATTCAAGATAATTATGCATTTGTTGTATGCTTAACCGTCCTTTATGACTATTGGGGATGCACTCATCTCTCTACTGTTGACTTCTGGTGCCATTTGATTCCGACCGGTACTTGTTTAATTTTATCTCCTCATCTCAAGCTGACACAGATATTGATTGCAATGTCACTTTCGAACACCTGCAAAGTTTTGAAGCTCTTATGTGAGAAAAATAAAAGGAAGATTTTAATGTAATTAATTTGGTTTCTGTGCTTCATTTGTCCCATGTCCTAGAAGGAATCAACTGTTTTCTTTGATCTCAAGAGTTTTTATGGAAGAAGCAACAATCCACAAATTTTGAGCCTGCAGATGTACTGATGAAGGTGCTACTCACTTTTATAGACATATCTAAAGATATATCTGAGTTGATTGCCGCATTTGGTTATTCTGATTTCTTGGTTTATCAAGTAATCTCTTCAGTCAAAGAGTTGTCTGCATTTCATTTCAGTTCAACATCAAGTCGACGGAAGTTGTGATTATTGGCTAGAACAGAACATGAAAAGTAAAGAGCTGTACATGGAAAGGAAAGCATCTGTTAATAGCAAGTCTGGTCCTGTTACTGAAGGAACTAAAACGTATTAACGTGCATTGATTCATTTCTAAACGAATTCATCTTTTAAAAAAATTAAAAAGCCTACAACTTTAAATCACACGTCGTGCATATTATCGTTTAATATTTACCGAAACTAAAATACTCTACATTTTGTCAGTGTTTTTTTTTTTAAAGTTTCATGACAGCGATCAACTAATGTGTTCCTAGTCACGCTAGGAAAACTATGTTGTCAATTATTTTCCGACATCACTCTCATATTGCTTAACTACTCAAGTCTATTATTTTAAATTTTTCTATTGAAAGACCACAAATGGTCTCACACTAAAGATGCAGTTGGAATTCAACCACTGAACGGGTATAAATAATGTTTCTTTGTACTAAAGATCCGTTACTACGGATGGATAACAGCAATCAAAGTTTATATTTAGTAATAATATGCGTACACCACTAGTTGCTTGGTCTATTTGCTTTCCAAATAATGCAAAATGGCCTTCAAGTTTGTTTCAGCTCATATCCGCTCTTGCTAAATTGGGTGGCCTGGAAAGTGATGGACACCGTTTCTAGACTATAATGTAAATATTTGTTTTCCTTGTGTGCTCCCAAAGAAAATTGGGAAGGTCACCTGGTTCGATCCACACCCGCCATTAATAATCACTGTAGAGAATCCCTCTAAGGTTCTAATGCAATTATCTCTAGTTACAGTTATGTCCGTCAATTAATTTCGGAGAACAAAGAAACCCCAATGAATTGTGTATGAGTTGATGGAATTATCTTCCACACAAATTGATGATGCTTTTCATACACTCTTGCTCAAGAAATCATATAGGACGACGATATCACACTACGACTTGCAAAATGTTAACAAACAGCAGATTGGCCTAAAATAAAAGAAGCCATCCATACAAACTAGATTCTCTGGCGTAGAGATAGATATTTGGTCTGATGGTGCTAAACCAAGAAATGTAAAGCTTTTAAGACAATATCTCGCTAGTGAAATCCAATCTTGTTTTTCAAAATCATATTTTCCTGGAACATCTCTTTATGCGTGTGAAGTCAGAAATTTTTGAAAATCATGGTTTTCCCAAACCATCTAAAACTTCAATATGAAATCTTTCATGACCTTGCTCCTAGTTGATGTGAGAAAACAAAATACGCAATTATTTAACATACAGTTGGTGATTCACCCCATCCCGGCGACCCAAGTCACTCAACCATGATATAATTTAGTGTTTCATGAGTCAAAACAAATTCTCTCTGGCACTTCCTCCATGACTCTTTCTGTTTGTGAATCGATGTCAAAAGCTTGGGATAGTAAACTAGCAAAAAGATGGAGGGAAAAATATCAAGTCCAAGAGTATAGACCTGTATATATTTCTTCACTACAAAAAGGCAGTTCTCTGAATAGAGTAATAGTATTAGTCATCTGAATAGTACGACACCACAAAACAGTAATGAAACAAATGTTTTCCAAAAAATTCTGCAGCACCAGAAAATTAAGAACACCTGTTTCTTATTCTGCAATTATTTAGTGGTACTGGGGATAGTCACACCTCAGGGCCTGCTGATTGTATGGAGCCTGCAGATATCAAACGACGATTTGAGCCCACAGATATATTACATTCACAATATTCTTTTCAAATGGAAATAGATAGGTAATAACTTGTTCTTTTCTTTATTAAAATTGTACGAAACCCAAACTATTAAGAGAACAAAAGGATGCGGCTAAATTAAAAACTATAATCCAAGGAGTCTGTATTTGTAACGAACCAATAATACAGGAGAAATTAGAGTTACTTCCCCGTAGTATTTAATTTAGATTATATGCAAACCATAATACACACACACAAGCTAAATTTTTAATTTCCTGTTGAACACTGGTGGAGCATTCAGGTTCTATAATCGAGTCACAGACATGGGTCCCATATTTTATTTGTCAAGCCTCACCAAGAAATATTTTTCCTATTCCGCTTTCAATATGGGTCCCTTTCTCATTTTCCAGACCAGTAAATAACAGAAATTTAAACATCTGAACTAGTGTTTGGGTCCATTAAACACGTTAATAAGTATGTGGTTGCTATTGCCAAATTAAAAGGGAAAGACAGTAGCAACCTGTTTCTCTTCATATGTTTTTTCGTTAGTGTATGTTTGAGACTATAAGTTATAAGGAATATCTTAGACAGCAAATTACTATCCTCTGTTTGTGAAGAAGTCCTGCTTGGCTCAATTAAAAAAAAACTCAACCAGAATTCACTTAATCTCAATGGCTTAATTAGTCAATTAAACACCCTAAGTTTTATTTCTGCAAATTTGCTACCCTATATCTTCAAATTGAGTCAACGTAATACCCTTAAGTCAAATTAATTTGTTGTAACTCGTCCGATTATCCGTCCAAAACATATGATAGATTTTGAAAACCTGCTATAGAATGGCTAATTTTCAAAATTAAGGAAACAAATTGGTTAGTTTTCAAAGCCTAGAGTAGCAAATCGGCTAGTTTTGAAAACCAACAGAATTGGCTAAAATTATAGTTAGTCTTGCAAATAAATCCTATGATTAAGAGTAGCAATTGGGGATTATCCAATCCATGATTAGTTTGGTTAGAGAATATCAAGTCTAAGAAGCCATACGATGTCCACAAAGTTATCCCACTATCTTCAACAAGATAAGCAACAACTTACTAGTATTGGATAAGCTACATGTCCACTACCCTGCTGAGTAAACTACAAATGAAATCAACACAATGTTTTTTGCAATCTAAAGAAGGAAATATCTACAGAACTTGAACAATTTTCCGCATAAATGATTGTGACAGTAGAGCAACTTTTGTTGCACACACTGATTCTTAAAGTAATCTTTCAAAACTCCAGAACACATATAATCTCTGTCTAGGAACTAAAGATACATTTCAGAAGATAAGTGGCACTTCTGAATGCAATCACTATCCATGTGCGCAACAAAAGAAAATTAATTTATGATTATATGAACATCATGAGACTATAAACAAACAGAAAGAGAAAATAAAAACTGCACGTAAAAGTCTACGAAGGACTTGAAAAAATGAAAGAAGTCTTTTGAAAACACTCAATAGTCAATATATATGTCTAATGCTGGGATTTTAATTTCTAATCTATCATGATATCCAAGGATTGTTGTTTACCTGGACAACAGCTTGTCTAAACTGATCATACGGATGTGCATACATCATTGCAGCACTTGGCCACGGAACATAAGTAGCTTCTCTAGATGTCTGACTCATTCCCATGGCACAAAAAGGGGTCATGGCTGGGGTTGAAGGAGCCCCATAGCTAATTGAAGCCAAAGTCCTTGGCATTTGGGATAAACCCACTTCATACTGCAAAAACTGAGGTTGGAACTTGTGCATACTGAGAGGTGCCACATTAAATCTCTGATTGGCAGGAAGACTCCTCACATACCTGTGATTATATTTTAATAGTTAATAATATCACTTTGATTTCTTCACTGAAATGCAATAATCATAGTCACTTCGAAGCATTTCTTAATTGCAAAACACAGGCTCCAACCATCTCTAATTCAATGTAGACAGATGAAACACAGGATACCACTGTAAATAGCAAAGAAGAATTTTAACAAAGACCGAGCGCCAGAACTACCAGAGAGCACAATGCTAAGACAATGTCACAGTAGAGTGACCAGAATTATATTACACGTACCTCTTGTAATTGCGATCATAATCTGGGTCAGTACGGTCTTTTTCCCTATCTCTGAATATGGCAACTCGAGATGATGTAGAAAGATCATTTACATTTAAATTCTTTTCTGGATCAATTGTGGAGTTTCTGAAACTTTCATTCTCATACTTACCATCAATCGAGACATGAAATGATGTATCGCTAAAGTCATGACTACTAGAACTGCTAAAGATACGAGCACGTGCCCTATCATACTCCTCCTTCCTCTCTTCTACACTTCTAACAGGACTTCTTTTCATCCCAGCTCCACTATCATTACTCGCATTAGCTTTAATAGGCCTAGGCTTGAGAACAATTTTGATCTGCTCAGTTTTATCATTTTCAGACTGCTTTACAGGTATTTCGGATAGCTTAATAGTTGGGAACTTGCTTTCTGCTGTTTTCCTCACGATAATCTTATTTCCTTGACCATCTGAACCACTATCTTGAACCAAAGTCTGTAAACCATAGAGATGAGAAACACGGTGTGCAGCAAGTCGAAGGTAGGAGGTTGGGAAACATGGGAACTCAAATTGCAGCTGATCAGGATTATCCAGAAACCTTTGTATATCAAGTTCCATGCGCAAAACTGAAGAAAAAACAACTAAGGTATGAGAAAAGGAAGAATAGCCAACTGTACAGCCCACGAAACAAACAATATACCAAAAATAATCGAACACACAGATATATGTATATAAAAGTTTTCCCAAAAAAAGAAAAAGAAAGTTCTTCAATACGTTCACTAACTACAACGAACTAAGGTATCTACTGCATCAGCGGAAATACTACCACACATGCACAAAACCCAGAAACTCACTAAGCAGTTGAACAAAAGCGCTAGTTTAATGTGATCCAAGAGCTAAATAAGTTACAATTTAGGAACGAAAATTGCTGTATGAACAGACTGTACTTTCATGTTATTGCACTATTCAAAGATACGTTAAAGTATGACAAGGAAATTCAATATGAAAGGTACTAATTGACAAAAGCAATTCAGACGTACATATCAAAATTCACTAGCCACTACTCTGTATGCTGTTAAGAGAAGCCAATTCAGTTCTAAAAACAGCATATGGGAAATAATTCAACCGAATTGGCCTTAGCAAATGTAGAACTTTGATGGCAATAATCACCGTACTAATGAAACAGAAACCATTCAGATCTCAGATAACTAGAAACGACCAATCCAAGATAATTAGGGTTTGGGAGTCAGAGAAATAATGAGAAGGAGAGAGAGAGAGAGAAGAGACTGACTGGTAAGACGGTGGCGAGGATTGTGGAGAGCCTCGACAAGGAAAGGGTCGACGATGGAGTCATCTTGGGGGCTCCTGAAATTGACCACATCACGGGAGGATTCCATCGAGAGCTTAGCTGATCCTCTTGTTTCTCCCTTCTCCTGAATTTGGGTCAAAGAGAAATAAGAGGATTCAGATTGTTATTGGTCTGAAAGCATCTGCTGTGGAGAGATAAGAGAGGAGAAGAGAGGAGGGAGGCGTCTCTCTCTCTCTCTTCAGAAATAAGAAGGAAAGGAAACTCTATATTTCTTCTTCTTTGTTTTGTTTAACCACACCGCAAACTGGAACATGAAAACACAAGATTTGGGTAAACAATTTGTTTTGGAGATTCAACAATAGCTATTGTAAGTTTGTAATAGGGCTGGATTGGTTGGTATACCAGTCTTAATTTTCCAATACCATATACCAACCAATATATATTTGGTATGAAAAATCCACAATTTATACCAACCAATAACGTTGGTATACCAATTAAGTGGTACGGTTGGTACTCGGTTGGTAATGGGCTTGTACCAACATATTTCAGGCCCAAAATTTTTTAAGGCCCAACCCAAATAAATAATAATAAATAAGTGAAATAACAATAGAATTCCAAAGTCTTATATAACTTCAACCAAATTACCAAATACAAAGTCATAAATAGAAAGTCAACGTCCAAATAGTCAAACTGTTAAAGTACTTATGAATTCTCAAAACAATTGAAGAAATAAATGATAGGTTTAAATGCGATATATATTGACATGTTGTAAGCAGTGATGGTGCTACTGATAGGTCTAAGCATTTGTACTTGAGAATTCGATTGAATCGATTCATTCATAATTAAATAAAGAAATTGAAGACGAGAAAAATAGTGTTCTTGAAAAATAAACTCAGAGAGATTAGATTAAGGTTAGTAGATATATATGGTTTGGATTTATTTTTCAATAAATCTACAATTGAAATTTAAAGACATATATATATATATTTTTAATTAAATAATTTAATATAATATAAGTTGGTAGATACAATATACCATGGTATATGGAAAATCTATACCACCTACCTACTGTATTTTTAATATTAGTACGGTATACTGTACCATATACCATGTACCAAGTATTTGGTATACCAACATATTTGGTACGGTTGGTATACGAATTGGTTGGAATGGTTTTCTATACCATTGCCACCCCTAGTTTGTAACCCGGTGATTTTCATGAAGATCAATAGATCATGTTGTTGAAGATTTTTTTATTAATTGTTAATTAGATATACTCGGACATTGTTAAAATCCCGTCGTTTATATACGTAATTATTTATATTTTTCCGATATAATTATTATTTTATCTGTGTCTATTTTAGTTTTCTTATTAAAATAGATTATGTCTTAATGTAATAGATATGAATCCCTAATTCATCGGGATACTCTATATGTAATGACTACATATCAGCCTCATTATCAATCAATAAAGAGTTCAGTTATGTTCTTTTATGTTGTTGTTATTATTCTCGTTTCATTATCCTGCAACACGTTATCATATATTTTGTTCTAAATTGTCTGACCGACGAGGCCACCACCAAAACTATTCAATCTAGCCCTGATTTTCTTTTTCCGGAAACCTCCTTTTCTTAGCATTGTTGGAAAAAAATAGAGAAAACCTGACAAATTGTTATAGGAAACCAAAAAAAAAATCCAAACTGCAGTTGCTATGGGCACCCAGTTTTCTTCTATGGGCACCCTTCCTCTTTGACCTGCACCAGTTCCCCATGTCGGCGACCTTCTATTGCTGCAGTTCTGACCTACGTCCAGGGGCAGAATCACATGGAAGGCTAAAACAACTTCAAATATTACTTAGTATATATGATATATGTGCAAATGTTTGAGTTAGTCGAGTTGGCTAACTACTGTCAATTTTAAATTAAGCTCTACCAAATGGTACTGGGTTCGATTCCCACCCTCCTCATTCTACTTTTTCTTATTTCTCTTCCTTCCCAGTTTTTCCCCTTTTTGTCTACTATAGAGTTTTATTGCTTTTTTTTATTCCTTTTTTATTTCATCTTCCTCTTCCTCTTCCTTCACAGTTCTTTACGCTTTCAACATTTTTTTCTCTATCCTTAATTCATTATACTTTATAACTTTGTCTACTATTTTCTATCTCTAAACTCTATATTGTTTTTTTTCATTCCTTTTTTTTCGTCTTCCTCTTCCTTCTCAGTTCTTTTTCCATTTCAAAAAAAATTTCTCTATCCTTATACTTTATAAATGTCTACTGTTTTCTATCTCTAAACTATATATTAATTTATTTCTATTATCTCCCCATTTTTTTCTCATTATCTTTCTTTAGTTAAAACATATTATTTACATATTCTTTAGGTATTTAGTTTTCCCATATAAAAAAAATTTGGACTAAAACTAGCCCTACCAACTTTTCAATCCTAGTTCTTCCCCAGCCTGCGTCTTGCTTTTTCCCCAACGCTCCGATGAACCAGGCTTCCATTTTTTCCGACCGTCATCTCACGTCTTTAGCGACATCTTGTTGCATTTTGTCCAGTCCAGCAGATCTCGTCATCACTCTCTGCTATCGCCCCCGAAAGCAAAGCGTGCGTCATCACTCTCTGATGACCCTGCCCCCCCCCGCATCTCGTAGACTAGAACGGCGACGAAACCTAGAGACGCTTGGCCTTGACGTCATTGAATCCTCTGGGCCGGCCACTCGGCGACGAAGCTTAGAAGACGCTAGACCTATCGATGTTGTCTCAGTTCTGTAGCTCCAGAACCCGATCCGGTTTTCTCGAGCCCGACCCAACCATAAAATATCATCCCAACCATGATTTTGGGCCTCAGACTATACCGATCCCAATAAGCCTATTTGGCTTTTAAACTCTTCTCTTTCATTTACTTTTTCCTATTTCATGATTGAATCGTTTATTTTCACGTTTGCACGTTTTAATTTTCTAAGTATATTTCACATGCTCGTATAGGAAAAATGATCTAGTGGTGACATACAACGAGAGATGGAAGCTACTTTTGGAATCTACACACATTTTCTAGCATATCCTCAATAGAATTCTCTGTCATCTATATGAAGATCGAAAAGGACTTTAACTAGCAACTTTTCTGCATGAAGATTGAGACTATCTCAATTATATGCGGTCTATTTGAAAAACAATCAAGTATGTTTTTCTTAAAGTTGTTACGATTGAACATATATATATATATATATAGATAAAATTATTGGGCGCTATTAGCGTTTTTCATATCTCTTTTCTGACCATTTTACAGTGCCGATGAGACTAAAGAGGCATATGATTCCCCTCTTGGTAGACGTTTTCGTGTGACGATTCTGGGGGAGTCATGTTATTATTTAAAGGGAAGTTCATCGATTTCGTGTGGTTGTTTGAATACACCACTGTTTTGGGTGCGATCATCTGAATCGCCGTTATGCATAGATTATTTTCTGACCATATACATCACAACCCTTCTAATTCTGGTTTCATACTTGAATTGTGTGAGCCCCTGAAATTTTGCATCGTTTTCCGATACATAGAATACGGTAACTGGCATTTTTCTGAGATGTCGAATAAGCAATTTAATATTTTTGTTTTAAACTACACGTCGCCACAAGCTCGGGAGTGTTCACGGAATATTTTACCAACGCTTAGTTATTTTCTACGAATTTTAAAAGTTTTCATGTGTTAGAAATGTTTTCTAAATTATTTCCTCATTTTTAAATCCGAACTGTTGATTCTATATTGGAGATCTTGGCCGTTCATTTCCTGCTTAAAGGGCCAAGCCCATTACTTTTCCTTGGCTTTCTCTCTCTCTCTCTCATTCTCTGTTTCAAACAAAGAGGCATAGTGCCTCCTTCGCCAGGCCGCACTGCCAACGTCCGACGAAGCTTGCCACGAGAACACTACCACCATGATCGCCTCCCTAACCTATCTCCAATGGTGCCCACATAACCGACATGTAACCCACTTCCGACAAGTCTAAGTTTTGAAGCTATAGAGCTCCGGCGACGATTTGTCGAGCTCTGGCGACTTTACTAAGATTCTCTTGGTGAGCTTCGATTTCTAGGTTCATTGTGAATCTTGGAGAGGTAGCAAGAACGCCTGGGAGGTGAGGAGGAAGTCCCAGCAGCCCGGATTTGAGGTGGTGGAGCACAGAGGCGATGAGATCTCTTTTCGGTGCTTTGTTGAGGTATCAATCGAACTATGATTCCTTTGATTTTGGTGTTGTTGTGTTCGTAACATCGTTTCGATTCGTTTGGTATAATTGCATGTTGATTTTGGGTTGATCGGAGTTGAAGTATTGGTCAGAATCATGATCAGTGATGCAAGGATTAAAAACCCTAGTTTGTATTGTTTGAAACATACTCTTTTGTTATTTTACCATGGAGTTAAATTACTAAAATACCCCTGTTATTTTTGGTATTTACAATTCTACCTATATATAGAAGCATGAATCTATATCAGAATCACCATAAATTCTTGCACCAAAGAATGTCAAAGAAGACATGCAGCATATAAATGAGAAGAGGTAAGAAATTTAAACAAAGCTGCAACAATTAAGATTCTTGATGCCTCCCTAATTCAAAGGAAGAAATTTGTGCAAAAGAAATCAGCATTAAAGGAGGAAGAAGATATGCAATTAATGTCCAATCCTTATTCTTTTCACAAGATCCACAGAAAAAGAGGATCAATCTTGCTCACAAGACTTGCCAAAGCTCTGCCTTAAACACTACTCATCATCCTCAAAGTCATTCAAGCCGTAAACACCATCTTACTTTCATTCTATTCGATCCAAAGCGCTACGCCTAGGATTGACATTCAAGTTGAAGCCGTGCTGCCTTGTTTTGATACTGCTAAGGATATTTGCAAAGTGTAACTCGTTACTTCTTCAATTATGTTTTCGGTTTGGATTCTTTGTGTGATGTTGTGTTTCTGTTTTTGTCTAGTTCCGAATTTGTGGAATACTCTGATGTAGTTTATGATTTTGCAAGATGTTATAAAGTAGTTCTGATTTTGTTTTCTATGATTTCTATGTAGTGTCGTGAGTTTACAATTCAATAAATTAATAATTATCTTTCTTGTGCGTTAACTATATGTGATTCAAGGCGCTACGTTAGTTTTGCATATAGGATTCTGAAGTGTATTTGTTAACTTGTTAAAGTAAGTGACATGCTTGACTTGTTAGTAACCACTAGGAATTAACCATGATCCATTTGTTATCTAAGATACGCTAAGTAATTAGATAAAATATGAATCAATGAAGTGGTAAGATTGAGAATGACATGTTACCTTATAATTTCTAAGCGCTAAGATAGGATTATTAGGCCATGTTTCGAGTTAGGGATGCACTAAGTAACCTAGTTCGGCATTAGGTTGTTGTTTGTTCACTCAATACTTGTCCGCTAAGGCTCGGTGTTTCCATAGGATGAGATTATGATTTTCGAAGCTACTTGTGATGTTTTGTTTGGTGACGTTTGTGTGTTGGTTGGTTGATCACATGTATATATTAGTTTAGATTTTATTTTTTGTTTTTATACTTATAATCCATAACTATCAAATCCTTTTATCTCTTATGAATTCATTATTAAATGTTTGTGATTCTTTACCCTGGTGGATCCCCAGGTTATGAACGATACCCTTTTGCTTTATACTACTAATGATGCTTACATAGTTAATATTGAAGTCGAGTAATCGAGCTAATCAATTTTTCAAGTATGGCGTTGGCATTGCCATGTTTATTACTCGACTTTAACTTAAGTCGTTTATTGGAATTGGAAGTTTGATTTTGATGTATTAAAAATTGGCATTTAAAAAATTTCTCGTATTTCTTGTTTCGAAGTTAATTTCATGAGAATTTTATTTATCTTAAATCTAGTATGAATGGTCAACGTTTGCAACTCTTTATGTTTTTAAATTGAACGTTTTTGGGTTACATTGTGAATTTGACACTTAACATTTGGAAAACGAACCTCGGAATGTCAAATTTTGACGTCGTTTTGATCCATGCCATGTATGGCAAGTTTTCCAGCAAGTCCGGATCAGATTCGGCCATTTCGGCCATTTTCCGGTGACTACTGCCAATTTTTGTCCTTCTGCCGCCACTCCCTACCGGATTTGCAATTCGGCCTCTATATAAGCCAGATTCTGGTCATCGCTAACCGGTTTTTCCGGCGATTTCGTTGTTTTCTTGATGTTTTTCTAGCATATTTCCAACATTCTTTGTTGAAGCGTTGTCCAGCCAAAGTTTCATTATGTTTTGAGCATATTTTGACATGGCTTTCCGGTGATCTTTCCGGTTTTCTCCAAGTCATTTTCATAGCTCAACTGGTTTTATTATTGGTGACCACCCGCACCATTTGGATGGTTTCTTCTAACATTTGTTTCCAACATGTACGTTGAAGAATGTAGTATTATTGTCATGTGATACACTCGATGAGATTGCACTTTGTTTGACCCCCTCCCTTCTTGCAATATTCTACGGTGTATTGTGTAGAGAAGTTCACCGTGATGTTGACTCTCTTAATTTTTTTGATGATGTCCCGCGGCGAAATCAAGTGTCTTGCTGATTGTACAACCACCCACACTGTTCTACGGAACATGTAGTTGTTTTACAGATCTTGTGCGGAGATTGTCTTTTATATATCTTCATTTCTTGCTAAGTTTTAAAAGGTCATACATGTCAATGATAAATTTTCATCTTGATACTTATGTTGAGAATGGAGAGGAATAAATATGTCAGATTTTTGTTTTTGACAGTAGCTTTTTCAAGCTTCAGTAGTAGCTTTGTTAGCCTGCAAACGTAGCTCTGCTTCCCTGCAGCAGTAGTTTTTTGTAACCTGAGGTTCCTTGAATCTTTGATTTGGTTTTACGCCTTCTCGGCTTTAACATGATCACTTCGGTGATCTAGAACGAGATAAATCGAGAAAAACATCACACATGAGATTTGTGATGACGGTTCATGGCTTATTGCCGTAGCTTTGGTGACTTGAACGTCATCGGTACTATTAACAGCATCGTGATAACCATAAAATAGTGGTTATCGAAATTCTGATCAAACGAATTGTTGTCCAATTACTGGACGTCACAATGCATGGATAAGCTTAATTAGCTAATATATTGTTTGATTGATGAAGGGACACTACGTGACTTTATGCATGCATTTGGTTTGATTCTTCAAAGGCTATACGTGCCTTTACTACTAGGTTTGATTCTTGAGAATCCGATATGTTCATATCATGTGTATGACATACACTAAGACGTCAACTATAATGAGTGTGACGCACCATCCTATTCATGATGCTTAACTGGAAATTCTCAATGTCATCTCTTGCTCTATACCTATTTATTAGCTAAATAGGAGAAAAACCCTCCTACGCTAAAGGTATATAAGAAAATATTCCACTCTTACAACGTATCTAAGGTGACCATTTGTGGACTTATTCAACCAAATGCGGACTTTTTCAGTATTTTTATGGTATAGGTTAATAGCATCGATGTGTTGGTCACATGTCGCTTTGCTAACCACATGGAGTGCTACATTTGTAAAGTTTTTTGACATGATCATTATACTAAAGGCTCACCACCTTTCTCATCATCTCAAATATTTTCGATTAGATTATGTTGGAACGTTCACCTCCAAAATCTTTGATGACTATGTTTAACATGTCTACTGGGATCGTTGTTGAACATGTAGTTCCTCATGTTCATTCATAGTGCAATCTAGCAGAAGCTATGGTTTGGTTAAGGTACTAACCTACTGGTCTTTGCATGGGGATGTGTAATGATTTTGCATTTAGCCACACTTATTTGTTTAAGACCCACAACTAATCAAGCGTTTAGTGCGAACCACATGGTTCCTGGATATGGTCATAACGTTCTTTTTACTAACGCCCATTTGTTTAAGTTGTTTATGTGCCTCAATTTTAGTATCTTAGATGGGTATACATGAGACGATTAAGTATTTTGATTGGTTGTGAATCACCAACATTTTTCTGCAATTTCCAATCTACAATTGTGGATCTCTATCCTGCGATATTAGTAGACGGTCACTTTGATGAGACATATTTCCCGTCGTTAGGGAGAGATAAGGAATGCTCCAATTCCGGTTTTAACGCCTAGAATTGATGTGGTATGACACTATGTCTCATTAATATCCCGCACTACTCTAAGTGAGTAAAAAGTGCAACGCATTACAACTCCATAAAGTCAAAGATTCGATGCTCAATGACTTTACCAATATTGTGAAAGTGACGAGATTGCACATAAATATTGTGATGTGCCGGTAAGGTTGGAACTCTCATAATATGAGAGTATTTCATATGACCTGGTCCTAGCACCGTTGGCACCATCCCTGACAGTGGGAAGGAAGTCGGCGATGACACCATTGTACGTTGTGGTGTTGTCAGCACCCGTGGTATTGCACCACAAAACAAGGGTGGCAAACGCAAGGATGGACTAGTTAGGGTCATAGCTTCGGTCTTGGCTCCTACCTAGAAGAGGGGGAGACCATCAAATTCTTTGAATCAAAAACCAGAAAGAAGCGAAGTGTGAAGGCACAAATATTCCGCCCATCATCAAGAGATATTCTCTGAACATTTCTATCAACCAAGTTTTTGTGGGATGCTACATACTCTTTTTGTTGATGTTAGAGAACAAAAGAAATCTCTCAATTGAGTGTATAAGCACGTGTGTGTGTGTGTGTTGATGGATTGATCTCCTATGATTGATGATATATTCACTTATGCTCTTATTCCGTTGTAAAATATCAATAATGAGCAACTTGACCGAAGTGGTAAGAATCAACACATGCTGAACTAGACTTGTTATGTTAGTCTTTGTTCGTAAGTGTAATGAGAATGATAAAGTCATGCAATATTTACAGGATTTATGGTGCAAAGATTGTCTCATTATCCTAGTATTCCATTGACATCAATTTAGTTCTACATTTAGCGAATCAATACATTCCTCCCCACACCAATGCCGCCAGCAGCTCATACACACTAGCGTACACGTTAGTGTTGTTGTTGACACTAGTAGCGTAGAGGATACGTAGATTCCATCTCGGACCAAAATTAGTCTTTCACTGGTCTATCCCCCCCCCCATTCCATCTCAGTTATATTTTTTTATATTGTTATTATTCTCGTTTCATTATTCTGCAACATATATAAATTTTTAGTCAATATAATGATTGTTAAGGTATCAAAATAGATCAAATTAACGACAAATTAAAACGGTCGAATATGAACCATTCGAGATAAATCACATTTATGAATACCCTTACAAGATGGAAATTATGGACTGCTATTTTATAGACTCCATGCGGACTTTTAACTTACAACATTATATTAGATGGATGGTTCTCACTTTCAACAACAAAATAAAGTTGAGCACATACAATCAATCACCGGAGACTCCCCCAATTCATTCTATTCATCTCCATCTCCGTCGTCACCTCTTCCATGCCTTCCCAGCCTCATTCACTAGAACCTTCAATGTCACCATCTTCTCCGCCGTTCTCTCCAACAAAATCTTCTAAGGCCACCATCCCTTCTCTTCATCTCCGGTTCTTATTCTTCTTCTTTTCTTTAAATGGTGGGCGGGAGCAAACCGCAGTCAATTCCGGACACCAAATCCATGCCCAGAACCGACCCATGTTGTAAATATTGTAGTACTTTAATTAACACATATTTGGAGAGAAGTGAATTTTGCAGCAGATGTGGTAGCAAATCATGAACACTCGTTAAATATTGGCAGTTTGTATCGTGTTGTTCTTGATTCAGTCTCTCTACATGTTGTTTTTGATCTTGTTAATTCTAAAGTTTTTTTTCTACAGTTATTGCCACCCCACAGTCTATTTTGTTCACTCCACATTTTCTTTGCACCCCAATTTTATTTTATTTTCCTTTGGATTTATTTTGTTCACCCCATTTCAATACCTAAAATACCCATTTTCATTAATACTTTGTTTACCATGTATTTTTTTTAACTTTAAACTTACTTTGTTCACCTATTTGCCATTTTTTTAATTCAATATTTATTTTAATAATCACTACTAAGAAAAGATCATGAGCTATTGACTTCAGTTTTGGTGTCATATACCAGATGAATGAAGCCAACCCGACTGTGTTAAATTGAAACACTCATTCATTGTCGGTTAATCATTCAATAAAACTATAAACAAAATGATTTAAGACTCCAAACCAGACCTTAAAACAAAAACAAAAAGACATATAACACATCACATATATAAGTTAAACCTAACGTTAGACCTACTAATTAGACGTATTAGTGATACTGGTAGATGATATTATTATTATTATTATTATTATTATTATTATTATTATTATTAGAATGGTAGAATATGAATGAATCATGAATATAAGAGTTATAACCAAGGTTCAAAATATCGATATCGCTAGATATATCATTTTTTTAATTGAGATATCGAATATATAATGGATATTGAAAAAAAATATCATTCCCATTATGAATTTATTTATTTATTCTTAAATTACATACAAACATATACAATTATTAACTTTGTATAGTACGCAGAAAAAGACTCTAGGTGCTTGAAAAAACGCACATTGGTCAACAAAACTACAATACTCTACCAAAGACATATGAGCCATATAGTACGAATTGTAATGGTTAACATGATAAATATATATATCTCTCGAGCTACCTACAGTTTTTCCGAGAAGGGGATAGTAAGGATATATCAAACTTGAAAATTGATCATATATACTTTTCCAAATTGACCATAATCGTAAATAAGATAACCATATTGATAGTTTGACTTCATGTGATTTGTTTGACGTCACACTATACTCTGTGCTCTATCAATATATAATCAACACTTAAAGCAACTAAAGTAACATCAGATGGAATACTTTGATCATCAATGACTCATTTTGTCCTCCTTCCGCACCTATTCTGATGTTGCACACCATGACCATCTGCTCTAGATCCATGATCTTCATCTTGAGTAGTATGATCAAAATTACTTTTACAAGTAAACTGCTCAAATTTTCCATTTACATAAGATTGTCCATATTCAAATCTTGTATCTCCACGACCTTGTTGACTTCCACCACTACCATCACCATTACCACCACTAGAACCACCACTACCACCACCATCATCTCTAGAGTTCATACGTTGCCCCACATACTAGCATTATCAAAATTATTATCCGGGTCTCCAACTTTATCATATAATACCTTGTTTATATCAATTTCAAAATCAGTTGCCTTTTCTACGACGTGTGGAGAAGGGTTACCATTTTCATCATCGAGGTCAAGGAGAGCACTTGTCATTGATACGGCTTGACTTTTAAGAGTTAAGACTTGGAATCTTCACTCCTTATCCAAATTTCTTTTACGAAAAATTTAAAATTAACCGATGAGGGACTACTATTCTAGTTTTCTTTTTTATATCTCGATGCTCGATATGATTAGTTAATCAAAAAATCCTCTCTAAGAGTCTAAGACATCCTCAAGCTGAGATAAAAAAATTTAAATAAAATTTTTCGGATATTTCTCCAAAATATCGAAGATATATCGCAGAAACGAAAAACAGAAGATATTAAGATATATCTTTTTTTAAGAGAGATATCACAGGATATATCGGGGAGATTTTGAACCTTGGTTATAACGGCTAAAAGAAAATCTAATCTAATTTACTCTTTAGGTTTAAGTGCATCTCATACAAAATAATATAAAGAAAGAAATTGTAATTTTTAACAACTTAATGTCTTTTAGGGTAATTTTATATCAGAGTATTTTAGTACTTTAATAATTCAATAATTTATGGGCTAAATAGAGTAAACAAAGTAGACTGTGGGATGACAATAGCCGCACTTTTTTTTATTGAAATTAATTCTAAATTTTTGTAGGGATTTTAATTTGTAATTTATTTTCCTTCATAAAAAAAAGCTTTAAAATCATAAACTTTAAAGTTTAAGCCCTGACGTTTCAAATTAAGAGAACATTATACTGATTATAGAATTAGAGTCTGGTGTGGGTGCTATCGTTTGCAAAAACACTAAATATTTTTTTTTGGTATAATAAACATTATGTTCCGGGAGAATTACTATTCTACCCTTGTGTGTGTCTTAGCCTAATAGGTTTCCTGTTAGAAGATAGATTAACATCTCCGTAATAAATTACGACTCTGAATCCTATGGGATTATAGTTTTATAATGCCTATATATAGGCCCCCATATCATTCAATAATACACAATTATTTCATCCTGAAACACGTTATCACGCACTTTGCCCTAAAACCCTGAACTTTTAGAGCCCTAGAAATTTTTTTCTCTCTTCTCCTCCACCGACCACCGTGGTCTCCGGCCTCCGGCATCTCTTCGCCGGCGCAGCCCGTTCTCGCCGTCGCTGCAGCTCCCCTGCTGCTACCCCCGCAGCCCGGCACGCTGCCCCTACAACACCCCTGCACGCAGCTCTGCCCGCACCCCTGCACGCAGCTCCGCTGCCCCTGCAACACCCCTGCAGATCCCGCATATGCAGCCTTGCAGCCCCTGCACGCAATCTATGCAGCCCCGCAGGGTCTCTTCCGCATTCGCTCCGCAAAAACATATTTTTGCCCTGCAAGACCCCGTTTCAAAGCATTCAAAATTGCTCCTCCCGCATATCTACGCAAGAAAAGCGAACTGCACAAGCAAACTCTTCGCTCAAGAGAAGCTACTCCCGTCTTCTCTACCCTTTTGGGCCTATGGCCTGCCGAGCACAATAGCCCTTTGGGTTTCATACTATATTTTCTTGTCCTTTTTATTTTTCCTATTTCATTATTTAAATGTTCATTGGCACGTTTTTATTTCTAACGATATTTCACGTGCTCGTATAGGTAAAATCATTGCTCGTCGTACTATGGTGATGACATTCATGCCGAGATGGACAATACTTTTGTCATCTACATACGATTTTGATCGTATCCTCCCAAGATTTTTATGTCATCAGACGAAGATCGAAAAGAAATTCATCAAGCAACTTCATGCATGACAATCGATTTGCAGAGCAATTTAATTATATGTGGTCTATTTGGCAGACCAACAAGTATGTTTTTCTTAAAATTGCTGCTTTTGAACATATATATATATAAATTATCAGGCACTATTAGCCTTTTTCATGTCTTCTTTCCGGCATTTCTTATAACGCCGATGAGACCAAAGAGGGATATGATTCCCCTCTTGGTCGACGTTTTTTCGTGTGACAGTCATGGGGGAGTCACGTTATTATTTAATGGGAAAAAATCGATTTCATGTGGTTGTCTGAGTACACCGCTGTTTTGGGTGCGATCATGAGAATCGCCGATATGCATCGATTATTTTGTGACCATATACATCACAACCCTTCTAATTCCGGTTACATACTTGACTAGTTTCGATTATTCGAAACCTATACAACTCTCGTTTTCTCATGGATGTGTCGCCATTGCGACTGTTATTTGAATGTTTGAGTTTTCTTAAACTCATGTCTATAAACGATAATACCAAGGTCTACGTACTCATTTATTTGAGTTGAAATTCATTACTCTGAAGCAATACTATTTGCTGACAAAAGATCCCAAAAATAATGAATTCTATGGGACACACTTAAAATAATTTAATGAACGTCTATGACGTTGTATTATTAGAGTTGACCTTGATGCTTGCTCCACATCCGAAAAACACATGTCATTTTTGGCACCTGTATCTATTTCTTGAGGGAATTTTGGAGATGGAAACGTAACATTCTTCCATTCTCAAGTAAGCACATTTTTTTTAGCCTCAGGCTACGTCTCCGCCTGATCCGATATGCAAGATTTTGTTGCTACAGACTTTTGATTAGTCAATCTATTTTGACTATGTTTTCTGCTTACTATTTTTCAAGTATGGCGTTGGCATTGCCATGATTCTTGCTTTAGCTTAAGTCGTCTATTGGAATTGGAAGCTTGTTTGTGTTGTATTAATTATTGGCATATTCTATAAAATTTTATAAGATAGACTCGTGAGAATTTTATTTATCTTGGCTTAGCATGCATGGTCAACGTTTACAACTCACGTGGTTTTTAAATTGGCCGCTTTTGGGTTTCATGGGACCCAAATAGTACATTGTGAATTTGGACCTTAAAATTTGGAAAACGGACCTCGGAACGTCGAAATTGACGTTGTTTTTCCCGGTTATTGTTTCGGCGTTTCCGGAATGTTTTCCGGTGTATTCGCCGCCTTCCGGCCATTTTACGAGGTTTCCGGCACCGCCACATGGTTCCTGCCGGCGTCCCATGTCGGACCTGCAGTTCCGGCCTCCATACCGGCCAGTTTCGGCTGCCGCCGGCCAGTTTTCTGGCAATCGGTGCCGCCGGTTTCCGGTGAGTTTTTTCCGACAATTTTTTCGTTGTTTCTCGTCATTTTTCCGGCATATTTCCCACAGTTTTTACTGCTACGTTTTCCCAGTCTAAATTTCACCCGGTTTTGAGTTCTTTTGACATGGTTTTCCGGTTCATTTTCCGGTTTTCTCCAAGTCGTTTCATAGCTCAAACGATTTTATTATTATTGGTGACCACCCGCACCAAATGGATGGTTGTCCACCCTAATTGTTTGATATTCAACTGCTCCAATACCATATTTTTCCAACTTTTAAGTTGAAGAAGATAGTTCTATTGCCATGTGATACATTCGATGGGATTGTCATTTGTTTCAATTCCCCCTCTTACAATATCCTACGGCGTATTGTCAAGAGACGTTCACCGCGTCGTTGACTCTCTTTTATTTTGAGCATGTTCCGCCATGAAATCGAGTGTCTTGCTAATTGCGTAACCACCCACACTGTCCTACGGCGCAAGTAGTTGTTTTACGGATCTTGTGCGAAGATTGTATTTTATATCTTCGTGCCTTGCTAAGTTTTCAAAGGCCCTACATGCCAATGATGAATTTTCATCTTGATATTTGTGTTAAGAATGGAGAGGAATAAATCTGTCAGATTCCATTGACAGTAGCTTTTTCAAGCTTAGATAGTAGCTTTCTTAGCCTGTGGACATAACTTTGCTTGCCTGCAGCAGTAGCTTTATGTAACTCAAGATTCTTTGAATCATGGGTTCGGTTTTGCTGTCTCCTCGATTTTGACATGATCATTTTTTGATCATTTTGAACGAAATATGATGATTCGAGTTCTTTGAAATTCACAGGATCATCTATTTTTCATGTTCACAAAGCGATTGGAGGACCACCTCACCCGTGCTCCACACGATGAGGCCGTGCCTATCCGTGCCATGCCCGGTGAGGCCAAGCCAGCCCCTCCCGGCGGCTCCATGGCATTAAGGCCGTCGGTGGCGGCATCCCCTCCTTCACAGGAGCTTGTGATGCCTCCGGTCTTTTCTAATGCCTACATAAGAATCTCTGATGCCCATCGCTCATTTTGCAAAGCTTGTTCTTTTGTTAGATTTTAAGGAAGTCCTTATTTTCTAAGGCGCCAACCGAGAACATTCCATTCTTACAAAGTATTTAAGATGACATTAGTGGACCTTATCCAACCGAATGCAGACATTTTTCGGTATTTTTATGGTATAGGTTAAGAGCATCGACGCGTTGGTCACACGTCGCTTTACTTTCCACAAGAAACGCTGCATTTGCTATGTTTTTAGCTATGATCATCATACTAAGGGCTCACCACCCTTCCCATCCTCTCAAATCTATTTGATTGGATATTGTTGGAGAGTTCACCTTCACGACTTTGATGATTTCGCTTTGCATGTCTACTGGGATCGTCGTTGAACATATTATTCCTCATGTTCATTCACTGTACGATCTAGCAGAACTCGGACTTGGTTATGGGTACTCACCTGCCGATTTTGACATGGGGATATGTAATGATGTTGCCTGCAGCGACACTTATTCGTTTTAGACCTACAACTTGCCAAGCGTTTAGTGCGTACCAGATGGTTACTGGATACGATCCCAACGTTCTTTTCACTAACGCCTATTTGGTTAAAGTTGTTTATGTGCCTCTATTGTAGTTATCTCAATGGGTCTACTTGAAACGATTAAGTATTCTGGTTGGTTATGATTAATGAATCATCAACACTTGTCCGTTATTTCCAATCTACAACCGTTGATCCCTATCCTACGATATTAGCAGACGGTCACTTTGATGAGACATACTTCCTGTCGTTAGGGGGAGATATGGAATGCTCCTATTCCGGTTTTAACGCCATTAATTGACGTGGTGTAGCACTATGTCTCATTAAGATCCCGCGCTACTCAAAGTGAGCAAATGTGCAACGCATTATCGACCTCCAGAAAGTCAAAGATTTGATGCTCAATGACTTTACCGATATTGCGAAGTGACGAGATCGCACATAAATGCTGTGATGTGCCGGTAAGGTTGGAACTCTCAGAATATGAGAGAATTGCATATGACCTAGTCCTAGCACCGTTGGCACCATCCCTGACAGTGGGAAGGAAGCCGACGATGGCACCATCGTATGCTGTGGTGTTGTTGGTGCCCGTGGTATTGCACCACCAAACAAGGGCGGCAAACGTAGAGATGAACTAGTAAGGGTCATAGCTTCGGACTTGGCTCCTACCTAGATGAGGGGGAGACCATTATTCTCTAGAATCAAAACTAGAAAGAAGCGAGGTGCGTATGCACAAGTATTTCGCCCATCATCAAGAGATATTCTCTAAATATGTGTAGCAACAAAGTTTATGTGGGAAGCTACAGACTTCTTTTGATGATGTTAGAGAAGAATAGAATTCTCACAAATTGATCGTATACAGCGCGCACGCGTGTTTAATGGATTGATCTCCCATGATTGATGATGTATTCGCTTATGATCTTATTCCGTTGTAAAGTATCAATGATGAGCAACTTGACCGAAGTGGAAAGAATCAATACAGGCTGAACAAGACTTGTTATGTTGGTCGTTGTTCGTAAGTGTAATGATAAAGATGAAGTCATGCGATATATGCAAGACTTATGGCGCAAACATTGTCTCATTATCCTAGTATTGACTACGATGAGTTATATTCTCTCGTTATGGACATAATTGTTTTCCGCTACTTGATCAGTAGTAGTGTTCATGAAAACTGATTTGCAGCATATGATAGTGGTCATAGAATATTTGTAAAGGGATCTTGACGCATATATGAGAGTGCCCGAGGGACTTTAAATGCCTCCAGACCACGGAGAGCTTATGTAATCAGATTGCGACGTTCGAGAGAACGTAGTACAATCGATTGCAAGAACTCATACCCATATGTGTTCATATGAAAGCTGATTCTTGATTCTCTATTCCGTCTAAGTAAAGATGATGAAGAGATTCAATGAGTTATACATTCATATATGTAACTGTTGTTGGGACACTATTGCTTTCATTATGACGTGATTAACTCTGCGCCTATGCATTGTCGTTGGACTTGCATTGCTCCCTTGACATGGGTTTAGTTCTACACTTAGTGAACCAACACAAATCCTATCCACACCAACGCCGCCAGCAGCTCCAGCAACATCAACATGCGCCTTGGTGTAGTAGTCGGCACTGGTAGCGTAAAAGGATACGTACGGTTCCGCTTCGGACCAAAGTCAGCCATTCATTGGTTCATTCCCCCATTTTTTTTGCGAAAGACACATTGATTGTGACAAATCAGAATCTGTCTAGTTTCGTAGGTCAACTTCAACGAGACCTACAAGACAGATAGCTTGATGAAATATGGTGAAATTGGTACCGTTGGAAAGGTCTATGTGTCCACTTTCCAGGGAAACCAACCATTCGTTCATAACTATCATATTGAGTGAGTTATGACCATTTTAGCAAAGTAGGACAGTTCTGTCCCGAAATTTGCAAGTCAGTCCACTTCGACAGAGCATTGTGAACTGCTCCGATCGGATTTGGTTGTGAACCTTATGTCACTGGAAAGCCACAGGTGTCTACTTTTCAGAACATTTTACGGTTCGCTGATACCTATTTTGACGAAGAAGTTATGGCCATTTAAGTGAGTGAAGGTCATTCTACCCGAGAATCTGATTTTCATTGCAAACTCTTATTTTGAGTTGTTATGCAATCTTGTTTCCTTAGATCTAAGTTTGGCTATGTATAGCATGAATGATCTAAGGATGTGTGGCTAGATTAATGATTGAGCATTAGCTCAAGACTACATTTAAGAAGCATGTAATGAACGTTGTATACGTTGTTCTTTGTACTCCATGATTATGACACTAATCAGGGGGAGTTGTTTCGTAGACTTCAAGGGGAGTCTACCTCACATGATGCTATCAAATGTAGATGGTGCGTTGTGTTCTTTTTCCCTTCGATCAAGCTTTTGTTTTTATCCAAGATGTTTTTATTTTGCTTGACAAGGTTTTTACTAAGGCAACGATGTGTGCACCATGCAACCTAAGCATGCGACACAAGGGAGAGTGTTCCGGGAGAATTACTATTTTACCCTTGTGTGTGTCTTAGCCTAATAGGTTTCATGTTAGGAGATAGATTAACATCTCCGTAATAAATTAGGACTCCGAATCCTACGGGATTGTGGTTTTGTAATGCCTATATATAGGCTCCCATATCATTCAATAATACAAAATTATTTCATCCTGAAACACATTTTTTTTTTTGGTATAATAAACATTCTTGTTTTTTTTTTTGGTATAATAAATATTCTCTTCAAAATAGCTAATGAGTGTTATCATAGAGAGTATGTTGAAGAGGCTTTCGGTACCGGCGGTACGGTTAAGTGACCAGTCACTCTCTACCAATATGGCAACATTATTAGGCTAGTGTGATATGGTGATAGACCGCAAGACGTTTAGTTGTGCTGTAACCTCACCTTGTATTGGATTTCCATAATTTATGGCAAGATTACCCATGGTTTACAGGATTATAGAGAGTATGGTGCATCAAAACGAGTCAAGGCTGCACTCCCACAGGTCTACCGCAACCTCACTGACCAAACTTTGAAGAATGTCTCCGTCGATCTCAGATCCAGCCTCAAAAGCCTCAACATTAAACTCTGTCCATTTCCTCAAGGAATGACTCATCTCCCAGTCGGCAATCTCATCAGGTAACATTCCAGACAAGCGTGTCCATTTCTTAATCTCCTCTTCAACCTCTTGAATCATCATCTTCCGGCTCATGCTAAAAGGCAGTTCATTCCAAAATCTGAATCCTCCGTTACAGTACCAGACATACTTCGAGTCTATATGCTCCACAACACGGTCAAAATATAACTCACACAGTTGGCTTCCCGTTAAGATGTCCTCCAAACCACCAAAGACATTGACACTAGGATCCCTGCTTCTAGCAATAATTTCCACCAGAAAGGGACTCATGAAGAGCCCCTCCATTCCATCCATATCATTCATTGTTGCATCTCCAAATAATAGTTCAGCATTTAGGATAATTTCATATGCTTGAATCAGCTTCCTTCTTACTCTCTCGCCACCCACATTGATGCTATACAATATCCTAGATACACTGTTCAGAAGAGAAATTATCAACTCTCTACTGGTCTTCTTTTTGGCCCCAGAAGTGGCACAACTGATAAGATTAGCGGCATATCCTTGTGCATGCAAATGATCATCAGGGTAGTCCAGAGGGATAGGGCGCCCTGGATTAGCACATAATTGCAGACCAATTTTTGATGTTAGAAAATGACATCAAGAAAATTATGGCCAAGTGAATATAAGACTGTTTTTAAAAGACCACAACAAATCACATAGCAGATTTTTTAAAAGGTATTATCAAAATCACATTTTGTTTTGCAATTTGTAATGTACTACCTGAGCTGTCATCCAGACTACTAGAAGAGAATGAAGCTTCAAGAACAGATCCTGGACTCAGATGATTACCATCAAGAGATGCTCCAGCCGACTTATTTGCGTTCCATTTTGCCTGAGTACGAGAGTAAACAAGTCAGTAGAGAATCGTATGTGATTTTCGTTAGCATCATTTGATCACCTACATGAATTATCTCAAGTTTGTTACAGTAACAAAATCACATGTGCAAGTGAACCAAAAATTACTAGAATACTGATATGATGGGGGAGGAATTGGACATAAACGCACAGCACACACATATAGAAGAACTAATTTGCATGGTATGCTAAATTGCTAATAGAACACTGAAATCTTAAAATACTTGAGTAGAGACCCTAAGCAGATAAAGTCATACATGGAAAAAACAGACAACATAACAGCATTGTTCACCTTCACCAAAGAATTTAACAACTACATCAGATCAAGTGTCAACGTAAAACTGTAAAGCTAGAAACTTGTATGAATCTCCGCATCATAATTGTGTTTACGCTGCAGCTTTTCCTAAGCATGATATAAAAAGAACAATAAACAAGGAGTTTATCTGTCAAGCATCAACTAGAGTTCAAACTTGAATCAATATCTTCTCCAAAATAGACATACTGTAAAGATTTCCGGAGATTGACGCGAAATGCGACCATTGTGAATCATAGCTGTGGATCCCTTGGATGAAGCACCTATCGCCAAGTCATCATATTCAAGACAAGTTAGCTCCCTTTGTTCCAGAAAGACACCAACAGTATCTCCACTCAAAGACAATGGTTTCCGGAAATAGATCTTTCTATCATGGTCAATGGCCGTACCTTCCATTTCTGCCGATATTCCAGCCTTGCTCTTTATTGGGGAACTAAACGTGAATGAGATGACATCAGTGCCTGTATTTCCAGAAGCTCTATTACCATCTTGTTTATCAGCTAATTCACAATTACCAAAAGTCTGGCTCATCAAGTCAGTACAGGTACCATTTCCTAATCCAGTTCCTGCTGGTGCAGCAAACTGAGCATTCCTTTGTAATGTGGTAGTTGGAGTAACAATACCTCTATTTGTAATTTGTCCACTGACATGGGTCATCCTCCTCTTTTGTGTTAAGGTTCTTAACTGATATGAGCACTCATCTTTCCCAATATTTGCTTTCGAATATTTCCTTCTGGTACATACCAGAGGGTGATTGCTCACACTTCGGTTCAAGGAAACAAAGTTTTTGTTCCCTCTATCAGCATTTGCAGGCGATGAGCCCCTTCTGCTATCAAGATTATGCCATTTATATCTGGGCGGAATTCTTTCTTTGCCTAGTGACATTGGGTGCTGCATTTGATATCTGTGAGGCTTGCATGACAATTGGCATGAAGCTTGACCTTCAGGAGACAGAGACTTACTTCCCCTAACAGGTTGACCAAATGTTTCAGTGCACTTTTGACCAGAAACTGATAAAGGTTGCTCCCTTGTTCTCTGAAAACTTAAATCCTTAGCTTGCCCAGAGGAGGATATGGACGGACTACTCTGTTCTGTTACCAGTGAAGAGTAATTAGTAATGTTTGAAGCAAAGGATGGTAACACATGTTGTTGTTCCGGAACATGTCGCAAATTACCATAATCTTTGCAACATGTCTGCCCCATCAGAGAGTTGCTCTTCTTCTCAGATATGGCTGGTGCTCGAGGATAACGAGAAGAGCTGGGGAGAGCACATTTGGCTCTATTCGTAGAGTGCAGCCCCGAATCCAAAATTATAGTGGCAGTCTTACCAATCAACCGCGAGGTTCTTGAGGCAGTCTTACTCTTACCAGAGGAGATGTGTGAACTCTTGACTGGAGAAGCAAGCTTGTGATGCTTTCTTGACCTGGGTAAAACACTCTCAGCTCCGAACCTAGTCATTGCTGTTTTATCATAGAGTCGACTAATTCTCTGAAGCTTTTGAGGCCTTGATTCAGACATTTCTTCTCCTGTTTCCAGTAGCTTTGTTCCATCAGAAACACATTGCTTCTCATGGGCCGAAGGCATGTACTCGAGACCCATTAGCCTAGCAACCAAACCCGGAGCTCGAAGCTCACGCTTCTGATCAAACTCACATGGAAACTTAATAGTTTTCTTCAAGTTCTTCCCACTATTTTCATCAGCAATCTATACGAAAAGAAAGGGAAGCAGAGTTAAGAAGCCCGGGAGTAAATGAAAATCATGAGGTGAAATGAAAAAGATAAAAGCACAAGGATGATGCATATATGTGTGTGTGTGTGTGTGTGTGTGTGTACCAAATGAAGCTTAGAAGAAATGGGCATCTTGTTGTCGTTGGCCGGCAGTTGTTTCGCGGGAGCTGATGATACAAATTCAGTTCAGTTCAGTTTAGTTCAGTGTAGCTGTCAGATGGAACAAGAAATGAACGAGTTGGGGTGATGAAAGAAAAAAAGACTCACACGAAGGAAGCAGTACTTTCTGGGTGAAGAGCTTTCTCTTGGCAAATCTGCGTTTCCAATCCAAAAGCTGAAAGAAAATACCAGCACAACCACCAGGCCTGTGCGTCGGCTTCTCCGGAATGACCAAGGACGACGCCATTTTCCCTGTATCATCCATTTCTCTCTGTCAACTCTCCAATCTCAAATCATTCGACTTGAAATGAGAAATGAGAAATGCAGAGAGAGAGAGAGAGAGGACTGAGAGGTACTGGAATCTGAGAACGCAGGGATACGTCGACACGGCTTTGGTTGCGAACCCCAAGGCAGCTAGAGGAGAGGTCTGGTTGCCTTGCCGGTTTGGGTAAACTGACAACGGCACTTTTTTCTGGAGAGAATCAAAGAAGCGGGCACGCGCTGTAACTTTTTAACCAGTTGTTGTTGAGATTCTCTCAACCTCGAGGTTAAATTAGTCATTTACATTTTGGTTGCCAAAGGAGACAAAGCTGAGGTGCCGTCGTGTCTACGTCGATTCTGCAACTAGCAGCTGGTTGCTATTTCTCGCTGTGGCTCTATCTGGGGAAAATAATCATAACACTAACTATTCTTAGCTTTTTTCCCAGAGTGACCGTTTGATCTTAGGTCATGAAACCATTACAATGAAGGAATTTCGGAGCCCGCAAAAACTTCAAACTCTGAGAAGATTAACCATGGCAGAACGAAATAAAAGGCATTAACATTATAACCAAACCGACCGCAATGACGATAAATCCTTGTCGCCTAAAATAGCAACGAACCATACATGTTTGTCGTCTCACCTTACATTTGTGAAAGTTAAGGGTGACTGGGTGAGGCAAAATGACTGATACTATTTCCATTATTCCCCTTCTATCTTTTTACATTTTGTTGGTAGGTTACAATTCACAGATATACAACATGACCCCAAGACTCACAAAGCACATCAAGTTTGGGCTTCATTTCAACTTGTTTAATCGATCACCTATACAGCATTTTTTTTGTGAGTTGTGCACCACTACATATTGTACAGTAAACCAGATGAGAGTAGAAATAATGAAGGATGGGTATATCGTTCCCAAAACAAATCACATCAATTTAAATATATATTGATATATACACAACGAACTAATTTGCGAGAACGGAACACACAAGATTATGATCCCACATCCCTTGAACCTGTGAAATATTAGGACGGCATAAGAGTATTACTAAGGATCTAACATTTTCTTAGTTCTAAACGAAATGTAATTGTAACAGATAACATTTCCCTTCCATAGTTTATGTTAGTAAACCCAAATACTTTGGTACCAAATTAAAGAAAATGAGGATAGTGGTGCCTAGTAAAAGATAAAGAAGATCTGTGTACCAAATAAAAGAATAAAAAAAAATCAACCTGATTGTTGTGCAATTCAGAACTGTGGTAGAAAAATAGGTTTTCTCTAAGAAATTTTCTATACCATAACTGAGCCGATATAAGTTAATGGGTACCGTTAGATGAAATCTGTATTGATCAACATAAGCAGATTGACGTATAGAAGTAAAAGCAATTGAATGAAGGAGAACTCGTACCTCAGGACAAGATGACGAGTCCAAGGTATACGGATACACAAAGAAATATGAAAGATATCAATCCCCTGCAGGGTAGAGAACATATGAAATATCAGTGGAAACTTATGGCTGAGAATTTGCATAAGAGCGTGACAATTTATACTGAGATTTATTGTTAAGCAAATAATTTATTCTTCTGCATCCATCTCTAAGCAAATACTAATCTTATATTTCGATTAGGTTATTGTACTATCTACAGATGCTGCAGGGCTCACCATATGACTCCCCATCCAACCCCATTGCAGGGACAGGGGCAAACTTCTGCAAACTTTTCCGCATCACTGGAGTTGACTCTTCTAGATATTAAGTCATCATAAATATCTGCGATTACAACAGTATAATGATGTAAATCTGTAATCAGCAGTTGAGATAGATCGTTTAAATAATCAGAAGGTTTTATCGAAAATACCGTAAACTGAAAACAAACTGTTCATCACACCTGCAATTTGAAATCAAAACCATTCACCTTTTTCTAAATACAATGAAAATGATGCAGTATTAATAAACTGTCAGTAAAGGTACCAGAAGGTAAAAGTATACCAATAAAGAGAATGACATAGCGAAGAATATGGATTTTCGTGAGTTCTTGCAGAACCCATACTACAGCAAGGAATATGATAAATCCTGAAAGACTCAATTACAATTATTAGTAATGTCAGCATGGAGATATATAGAACATGTGCCCTGTTCCACAAGGGTTATAGTACTCACCAATACAAAGTCCTCGAAGTGTCCACTGTAAAAAAACAGTAAAACTTAGAAAGAATGATAATTAAGCCTCTGATGCACTATTAAGAAGTATGAGACTGAACAAAAATATAATGTCTACATGGTCATAAATGATAGCAGCAATGTCCTTTCTGTATCAATGTTAATAGCAATATCTTTATGCTTGAATCTTACATTTTTTGCCACAAAAAGCACAACAAGCAGGGCAACACCGAAACAACCAGCGGCAATTCTAGCAGTGAGGAGATTTGTTGACGCAAGTATCAATGTCATTCCCCAAAATGATGAACCTAGATCTGGATGTAGATAAGAATACATATGCTAAGAATACCATTAAAACCTTAATTGGTGATGATTTAGAAGAAAGACTTATAAAATCTAAAAGTCTTTAGTCGACATAAAAGCTAATTTGTAAATAGGATGATGACAAATTGCCAACTCTAAAGCTTTCCTGGTTTTCATACAACACCAGGGATGCATAAAATACATAATGATAGGCACATTCTAGATGGTCATTAGAGGTTCATATGCAATCTAGAGTATCAACATGACCGACCAGAACAATTCTTCAAGAATCACATCTCAGTGAGATTTTCAATTTGTATATATGTTATGGAGTATCACAATGTAAGGAACAAACCCAGTAAGGACGTTCCATGTAGGGTGATAAGATGGGACTTATACCGGAGATAAAATCCAGTAAGAAACTCATTGTCCTTAAAACTTCCAGAATTGCATTTCAAATCTATTGTACCGTCAATTCATATGGTTTTGTTATAAGTAAATGCAAGTGTGAGGACAAGGGTATATTACATCCTGCAGGCAAGATGAGCCAATATATACCACCACGTGTTTGTGTAACCCCACCCTCATTTGCGTGAACCTGGATACCCTCAACCTGCAAATTAATTCAAATGAGGAAATCCATGATTGATGAGGAAGAAAATTAAGAAAATTTACTGGTTTGAGATTCTTATTCAAATTCAAGGAATCAATTTCGGGGACAATTCAAAGTCTATATGGTATGACTAAGATTTTTATGGGATTTAATTATGAATAAGCCATAAACCCTGAGTTG
This sequence comes from Argentina anserina, assembly GCF_933775445.1. Classification (NCBI taxonomy): domain Eukaryota; kingdom Viridiplantae; phylum Streptophyta; class Magnoliopsida; order Rosales; family Rosaceae; genus Argentina; species Argentina anserina. The sequence continues at coordinate 18,587,457 of NC_065877.1, forward strand.
ACATTCCAGCCAACTCTCTAATTCATTTGGGGAATTATTCGTATGGTAACCAAGCTCTAAGAAAGATTAAACTTGTATCCATAGATGAGCTCAAAGAGGTTCAATACATGGATGTACCTCAAGAGAAGAAAAAAAAATGGCATCATCATATGAAACTGTGAATATAATGCTAAAAACATCTCTTCTCCTTCACAATACTACTGAGTCTCCCAACTATTGTATTCCTTCATTAACCCAAAACCATCAGCAACACAAATAGAGAGACAATTGGACAGCAGATAACCTTATTTAACACAGATGCTATTAAACACATTTAGATCTCAGATTTATTGAAATTTGGCTTGAAGGAAATCGATACAGTAGCTACAGCTACTTTGAAACAAAGTGTCCTCTTAGATGTCGAACTCTAATCTCACTCACAGAACTATAAATGAATACCTTTTGGTCCATAGAGAAGTATTTGGTACATAAACAAATTAACTTATAGTCAATCCAATAGGTGAAGTCAAGTTCCAAACAAGGAGGTATTTGGCTAAATTGTTGGGTTTGAGTGTATGGTCTTACTATTTTATCACTCTATGAGTCTTCTGAACTTTAGTGAGTCATTTAGTATATTTAAGAGTCGCTCTAGGAGATGATTGGAAAGCTAATGCACAGACTCTTGAAAACGATCAAATCTAGAGTGGATGGATGTTTATTATCACTGAAAAGCTTTTATCATTTTGCAAGCACCGAAATTTGGAGTAGAAGGAACTTTAGTATCCGAAAAGTTTTTTCTTTTTATTTTCTAAAATAACTGTACTTTTTACAAATCTTAAGATCTTACTCTAAAAACAACTAAAGTATTTAGGGTCCAAGCATCAGTAAATTAGTGTCCTTATTTCTGAGGGCAATTTTTGATCAATATTGAAAATTTGGAATTTATAATCATTTTTTGTAATGAATTGTTGCACATATTTGAGTTAGTCATCCACGGGCCAGTTTTTCAATCCAGGGACACAAGAACTGGTACATTAAAACACAAAATAATCTCCTGAAGAATATAGAGGCTTAAAAGAAGCGGAGCATTATATATATCCTCATGGAAATTGTACATTCCATTTATCACACAAGACTATTCATACATTGAAACAATGTTAACCTCCAAGTTAGTAAGGAAAAGAAAACAGACAATATGTAGAAGATTCTCAAAACATAAAGAAACAAAACAGGGTCGTTTGATTTTAATCAGACGAATAATCAACACAAGCAAATTACATGAATTGACTAGGATTATGAAAGTATTTCATGATCTGGGTTCCGGAAAAAGTCCTAAGATGGACACAATCCTTAATTTGTGTAGTTGTGCTATCAGTTGCAGCAAAATGTCAACTGGTGTCTTGTAAAGTAAAATAAGTAGGAGTATAAAAGTCATAGTTTCGATTATCATGAATTAAGCTCCAAAGGGAATACAAAAAATGGAAAGAGATGTTTCTTGTTACCTTGCCACATGTGAGTATACAAGCAATCGCATGGCTTGCTTCGTGCAGGAAAACTGTAATGAGCTTAAAAGGCGTGAGTAGTACTGTCCTCCATAGCTTTAACAATCATAACAAACGTTTAGAAAATGGACCTAGTAAATGGTAGACCACTAATGGATAAGTAATAAAAATACAACAACGATATAGAAAGGAGATTCTAATATATGGTCTGGCAGATTCTCTAAATGCAAACTCAAGCCCACTAACTTCTCCAAATTAAGTATCATTAACAAATTCAATAAACCTTTTGTAATTATGCTATTTAGTTGAGTTCAAAGCAACGTAAATAAAAAACACTACATCATTTCCTAATACTCAAAATGTGTTGTCGATATAAATTGCACAGAACTATAAGGATCTTGGCTGGTCTGTTTCCATCTTGGCCTCCCTTTCCGATAATATTCCTAGAATCAAATTATAACTTGATCCACAAAAATGATTTAAGGAAAGATAACTCCAATTCCAAGTATTTTGGAATGGCATAACATGAAAAATAAAAGAAGTAAACAAAGAGCAGACGTTAAAAGAACTTCTCAAAGAACATGGTATGGCCGGTAAGAAGCAAAGAAGCTATCAGTCGTATCAGACCCCCTGCCTAATCTAAACACAGAGCTTCACTGCTCACAAGCTAATTGTCCATCAGCAATCAACCATGAAGAAAACATCATTGAGAGATAAAACCTATGCATTCAAACTCGGTTGGCTCAAAAGACCACTTCATAATTACAAGAACATTTAAGTCAACTCAATCAACCCCACGTCAAAACCATACAAGAAAATGAAAACCACTTAAAATTTGATCATGTCTTTTGCTTATTAGTGAAACATTCAAAGTGGAACAGAAATCAACGAGAAAGTAGAAAGAAACATACCGCAAGGATCACAAGGGTGAAGACTCCAATAGTCGCTAAGAACATGACCTGGTCATGCTTGCAACAACTCTTGAGCGCCCAATTCGGCATTGTCTGTGAATCTATGATACGACTGCAAACTATGCTAAACACATTCAAAGATTCAAATAAGAGTTGGATCGGAGTTGGGTATGTTTGAGCGATAACTATGAACTATCAGAGAATTGCAAAAGAGACAGAAAAGTGGTTGGTCTTTCCCTCTGCGCACAACGTAAACGGAAAGACATATTCGTCCATTCCCAATAGGTCTTTTTTTTTTATTTTTTTGTTTGGTGATGTGATAAAATAGTCAATTTTAAAGCAACCTAATGTTTTTTTTTTCAAAAGAGAATTTCATTAATTAATAAAAATAAAATTAATACAATGATTTTTGGAGGGAATGAGTTGCTCACACTGAATTTCATATTGAAAGTCACCAACACTGTTAGGGTTACAAAAACCCTGATTCGATCTAACTATAAAAACCAACTAACAAGCTAGGGCATCTGTACAAGATCAAAGGTTAAAGATATCATCTTCCAAACTTGCAAGATACCGACTACAAGCCTAGCGACACTGACCTGACACTGCAAAGTTCAGCACAATATCTTGACAACCAATGTAGAGTGAGTACAACCTTGCTATCTCTCCTCCAACCTAGTGTTTCAAATATTCTTATATGTCAAAGTAGTCGAAAATTAAGATATTGATCTATTTATAAAATATCTCTCTATTTTTAAGTAAAACACGTCAATTTATAAAATATCGGGTGATTATATGTATTATGGCATTAGATCTATTATTTGACTAGTCATGGAATATGTGAACCTCTTGATTGTGATATGCCGAAGTAAGGATGTGACACACAGATGTATAGTGCAAGAAGTTCATTAGTTGTCCTATATAGATCACTAAATTGGAGAATAACCAATAAGAATAGATTATGCGATATGATGAATTGTGATGATTGATGCATATACGATATACTATTTTATAGCGTTTGTGAAATAACATGTCTTTACTAGCATATTACATTACTCACTGAGCGCGTGGTTTTGCACACCTACTCATTTATACATTTGTTGAGTCTAGAAGGAATTTGACGAGCCTAGAGTAAAGAGCCTAAAAAAAAGTTTTAAATTTTATTTTAAATCGCGCGTCGAGACCGGCATCTGGTAGTGGTAAGAACCGCCCGACCCCGAGACTGAGGCGTGACAAATCAATTAGCCCCAAATGATGAGGAAAAAATTTGGGTCGTACGCGTTGTCATGTTTCCGTTCTTTGACGATGCGTCTTTTTCTCAAAAAGGCACCATAATGGTAGATTTTTGCGTACAATTTGGTGGTGGGATTATGCAGTTTCGGCGGAGGATCTGGGTTGGTATCCAGGTCTTTAGATCAGTTTGTGAGATGATGATGGTCATGCTGAGGTGGGGTGGCCGGCCACCGGACCCTAGGGTGACGGCAACATATGTGGTGGAGGGGTGCCTAGGATTTGGGTGCCAAGAGGAAGTGTGGTCGGGTTTGGGCTGTGTGGGCCTAGACTATTGAGGAAGTATTATAGGGTAATTACCACCTCTAACCTTACGGGTAAGGTAGTAGTTTTCGTCCATATCTTTTTTCTCATAAGTCTAGTACGTGCTAGAGTAGTTTTTTTAAGTGTTAAGATACTAAATATTTCACATGTGCCACAATTGTATGTTTATAACAAGTGAATGAAGTGATAAATAAAGGATGTAAAATAATCTTAGATGATGAAGTTGTTTTAGTTGTATTGGTACCCTAGTTGTATTAGGGTTGCTCTACTGTGAGCGAACCGATTGTTTTTTTATTTGACTATTGATTTAATGAAATTGTTTTTTATTTAAGGGTAAAATATTGTTTAGTACTAAATTAAATATTAAATTAGAACAAAGTTAAGGAAGAAAATCTTTAAAATAATAATTTATTAATATTTTTCTCGTTTGAAAATCATTTATGTTTCTATTTGTTAAAGGACTTCTTATAAAAAAAGTTTATTTTGACATATGAAATGAGAAAAAAGTTAAAAAATATTCCAAAATTAGGAAAAAGTTATGATTCTAAAACCCTTAAAGCGTTACCCTTAAAGTTTAACAAATTACACTCAATTCTCTCTCTCTCTCTCTCTCTCTCTCTCTCTCTCTCTCTCTCTCTTCTCCTGGGTTGACCCCGACCTCTACCACACCACAAAATCCGACGACTCTGGCTCCACCGCCTCGCCGCTGAGCATCTCCACAAGATTCCAGCTCCACCCCATCTGATTCTAGCTCCACCGTATCGCTTCTTGATCTCCTTGAAGTAGATCTACAAGATCTTCATTCCGGTCTCAACCTTGACCACCGTGGCCACTTGGCGGCGGCGATGACGTTTTCCTTGATGACGCGTGCCTGGGAGTCGGCCTCGTCGACAGACAAGGTGTCATAACTTCAAGATAGAGGAGAGGAAATGGTGAGGGTGGATGCTTGATGACGGCTTTGTGGATGCGCTCGGTCGGCGGCCAAAGGCTGCAGTTAACGGCGTCGGAGGTCGGCTTCAGATTCTATAACCTATGTTTAGGTGGGTCATGAAATTTGACCTCCACAGTGCTCTCGGCATCGGACATTTCTGGAGCTTCAAAGTTATCAGAAGGAAAATGGAATTAAAATGATGACGAGATGGGTGCCCATAGTAATTTTATGGGTGCCCAATTAAAAATTATGTATCTTTTTTTTCCTTTCATGGTCACACTACCTATCACATTATCTGTCACAATGCCCGTCACACCACTTGTCACACTACCTGTCACACTAACTTTCTGTTGTGACAGATAGTGTGATAGCTAGTGTGATACCAAGTGTGATGGGCAGTATGACAAGTATTGTGATATGTAGTGTGGTTGAGCGTGTGACATCACATTAATTTCGATATTTGGATCGTATGAGTTTATTAGAGAAGTTCAAGATCATATAACAATAAACAAAGGTTCATTATTTCTAGTCATTATTTTTTTTCTTTCTTCTTCTTCTTCTTCATCTTGTCACATAAAACAATGTGACAACAGCTGTGATAGATAGTGTGACATCAGTTGTGATATGTATTGTGATAGCAGATGTGACAATGGGTGTGTCAACAACTATGATAGGTAGTGTGACAGCGACTGTGATAGGTTGTGTGACAATAGGTGTGACAGTGAGTGTGACAATATGTGTGACAACAGCTGTGATAGGTAGTGTGACAACGGGTGTGATAAGTAGTGTGGCGGCAGGTGTGATAATGGGTGTGACAGTAGCTGTGACAATGGTTGTGATAGGTAGTGTGACAGCGGTTGTGACATGCCGAGAGGAAATGTCTAAATATGCGAAATTATGTTAAAATTCAAAGATTGGTATGAGTATGGTCAAATGAAGATAATAACTAGAACTAAGGAGTCTTGAGCTCCGATTTCGCCGGAATAGCTTGGATCACCACCATGGACGGTGGCAACCCCTTGTGAGGGCTGTTGCGCCTTGTACGGTGGTCGGTTCGGAGTGGTATGGTATCAAATGAAAGAGGTGAGAGAGATCTTTCCAACGGTACTAACCACGCTCAAATCCATTGCCGGACGACAAAGTTATGACCAAAATTAGAAGAGTAAGGAAAAAGAAAAAAAAAGTGAGAAATGACAAAATAATCCGGAAAATATTAAAAATAACTTTTTTTTCTAATTTTGTTCAAATCTTGTTAACTATTTTTTAATTTCTAATCAACTGAGAAATTGTACTATTTTATAATTTGCTAAATCTTTTATTGTTATATTCGCCATATTGCCCTCAGGGATAATCAAACTTGATACTAAGATATATTGGTGTTTTAGTAATTCTAAAGTTTACTTCGACGCGTAAAACTGACGCGTCAAATGTAGGCGTGAGATAGACTCATAGTCCCCTTCCGATAAATATGATCTCGAGTCCAAACTCTACTCTCGCTTGAGTCTCACAATTGTCACTCACTCCCCGTTGCTCTCTACTTCTCGCTCTCAATTTTGATTCGCTTTCGATTTGATATTGATTTTTATGTTGAAGGTTTCATTTATAGGGTTGCATTGGCATTTCAATCTCGTTGTTCAATGTCCGGTGGCATTAAGGTAGTCTCGGTCCAAGAGGAGGAGGAATAAAGAAGCCGAAGAAGATGGAGATGGCCAGGGTTGATAGTATATTGCATTTTCGAGGTGCCCTCCGTCTTCTTCAAACTCCTGTATCCACAAGCAAAAAGAATCATAATAACAAGAATCTAGGGTTGAAAGAAAAAGAGAAGAAGAAGAGAAGGCAAGGGTTGAAAGAGAAAGAAAGAGGCTCGTGTTGCAATTGAATACATGGAGAGGACCACTTTTTTTTACTAGGGTTGCCATATCCTAGAGCTTAAACGGATATCGGGATACGATAGTCCCTTTGATTGGGGTTCCCACTTCCGAGCACCATGGAGAGACTTGGATTGTTATTTAAGGTTGAGGCCGATGTTTTGGAGAGACTGGATGAATTAGAGGAAGGTGAGATTCTGTGACGCTTTTGATTTCATTTTGTTTTTATTTTATTTTTTGGTTTAGGGAATTTATTTTCCTTCTATATGATTTTCAGGAAACTCACCTAGTGAGATATTGGTTTCGGTTGTTTCTGTAATCTCTGATGTCTCATTGACTGACTGGGATGCATGTTGTTTCTTTCTCATGCTTTTCTTCCAAGCTTGGAAGACTTGGCTTGTCTTTCTGTTTCCAGTCCGGAGGACTGCAAATTAGAGTCCGTGGTGGTATTAACATTGCATTTCTACATGAAACATGATGGATTCCAAGCCACAACTACTGGAGATATGAGTGCACTTTACTATGTAATTAAGGCAATCTGTTTCTTTGGTCTGGATCATATACCTTGTGTGCTAGTGTATAGAAATTCAGAGAAAGAAGATTAAGTCTTTGATGGAATTGTGTGCTAGTGTTAAGTTTGTTTTTGATGTCACAATTGCTCATGTAGTCAATTTGGTGGTTTTGATCATTGATATGTGTTGGTGTTTTTTGAATTTGTTTCTAGGTTTCATTTGTTTTTAGACTTTTAATTCACATTGAATTGTGGCTTGCACTAGTGAGATTTGAGAGTTATGACAGTGCCAAGAAGGTCCTTAACAAGGCTCGATAAAAGTTTTCGAAGGAGCTTGCCAATTGGATTACTGCGTTCAAGTTGAAAGCAGCTAATGGAAATACATCAATAGTTGGGAACAACTCTCGGTCTCTCACCAACCAACTGAACCTATCTTGACCAAGGCAGTTATTGCCCTTGGCAAGGAACAAAATGTTGCTGAAATAATACATTAGGTCTGGCTTGTCGTTTACAGGTAGGTTTTAGTTGCTTTATGAGTTTGTAGTAAGGACAAACACTACCAGAAAATAGCACTTAGACGATAACAACAAACTTCGTTCGTCACCTAAAAAATTATAAGACGACGAAAACAAAATCGTCAGTTTAGTGAATAAATTCGTCATCTAGGTGAAACTTAGATGGCAAAATTCAGTTTTTTCGTCTTAGCTGTACATTTTAAATGACGAAATATGATCTCGTCATCTAAGATGGTGACCTAGTCCGCAAACAACTATATTTTCGTCTTAGCACAGAACTTAGATGACGTATTTTGATCTTTTCGTCTAAGAAATTGTAAGGTGACGAACACATTGATTTAGATGACAAAATTTTTCATCGTCTAAGTAAAAGTTTGACTTTCTAATCTGGATCTATTTCCAGATCAATAGAAACAGAAAAAAAACATTAAAAAAAACTGCTGCTATGAACAATTGTTGCCTGGAAGGATTGATAGCAGAGTCATACAATATTTCTCCACCTTTGTACAAACTCGAGACTCTCATTCTATGCTGGTTAGCTTCTCTAGAATCAATAGTTACGAATTTGGTTTATTTTGGGTTCTGGGATTCAAGATCTGAGGCATTTGAGATTCGCGATTTAGATTGGAATGTTCATCTTTGTAGACTGATGCTAGCTGCCAAGATTTCGACTAGGGTTTACCATTTGGGGCTTTTGGGTTAGGGATTCGGGGTTTTCTAACTCGATATTGTGGTTTACGATTTGGGGGGTTCTTCTTATTGGGTTATAGACTTGTTATGTAAAATTTATCCTGAATGTTATGCTTATTGATTTTTCTAGCACTCTTATGTTTTGCTAAATGATTTATTTTCCTCCTTTTGTTTTGATTTCTCTTGGAATTTTTTTTGCGGTGACTTGGGTTTTGAGTATGTATTGGCGAAAGCCGAGGAGATTAAGATGACGGCTGATTGGGAAGTTGAGGTGGACTAGTTTGTTACAAAAACTAGAGCAAATCAAATGAAGAGTGGAAGGGAAAGACAGTTGTGTATTCGGATTTGAATCACATTGTTGTGAGAATCTCGCCCAAGTATACAGCTGATTCTATTCTCACATTGACAGTATCTTCTCAACGTAAGTTTTATTTTGTTTTGTTTTGTCCAGTCTCCAAGTATGTATCTTTTTTTCGGTGTTGTTGTTGAAGTGATGATCTTTGTTTCAAGCATAAGTACCTGTATTGGAAATTGAAGTTTTAGTGAAGTACAATTAAGTATATGTCTTAGTCTATCACTAGCTGAATATGATGGGGTGATCTTTAGTTAACATGTTTCAGAGGAGGTGCCGAAGATTGCAGTTCGTGTGTAGCTTGATTTTGGAACTCTCTCCTAGCTTTATAAATCAGGTTAATTTCGACTCTCTTTGTTTTTACTACGTAGTAACTGATGAGGCTTATAGCTTTATGCTCATATCTTCACCATACTGTGCTTAATATGTAAACCAAATACTTAAATGATAAGGCCCTTTTTTTCTCTTTGTTCATTTTGTAGAAGATTTAACTGTTAAGATGATGATGTCAAAATTTTGAAATTGTAGAGATAATGTGATGTAGCTTTTATCTGTGAGAAAAACTTATTTTTAACTTGTGTTCTTAGAAACACAAAAAATATGGTGAAAATGTCTAAGTCATGCATCAATAACCATCATCCTAAGCATTTTTCTATATTTTATGAACTCATTGTTACATGGCTGATATATATATATATATATATATATTTTTTTTTTCTCGTTATAAAGTGGACCTTGACATTATTAGGACACAGAGAAGATTACCAAGTTCACCTTGCAGTTGATCAGTGTCTCAGAAGCTGCATTTATTATTTTACACCTTCTGAGAGAATTGTTTTGGAGGAGCTACTTGACAGGTGCTTATTTTGTAGATATATCCCTGAATTTTTTCAGTCATTCACACATTGTGGATTCTAAATTTATTTTAAAGCTTGTAAGTTAAATTGCAGATTCATGATCTTCAACTTGATGGTTAGACTAGAATATTATTGCCTTCCATATACTGTCTTATGCAAGCTTTTGACCGAGTCTATTTTTCTGTTTGTCTTTATTTTGTAGCATCTTGGGCACACCTTTTGATAGTTCAGCTGAGGCAGAATTGCTATACTCTGAGAACAATAGATATCGAAAGCCAAAGAAGAAATTCAAAGCTTCTGTTCAACATGTAGATTAGTTTTGAACATGTGATTCTAGTCATTTTGTATAATTATTAAATAAATAAATAACAACAGTAAGGTGACGAAATGTAAAATTTGGTATTTATTTTTAGGTCCACAATTAGTTGACAAACTCTTTTCTCGTTGGCTTATATTTCGCCACCTTACACCTAAGCTAACGACAAATTTCGTCACTATAGATCATCAAAATTCGTTGGCTAACAAATATGGTGACGACAACAAGTCATCGTTTAAGTATTACAATTTATCATCTTAGATATTAGGTGACAAAATACATCTCGTCGCCTAAGAATTATACCTTGTCAACTTAGTTGTAACACAACAACAAATATGTCGTCATTTAAGTATTAAAATTTCGTCAACTTAGTAATAAAGTGACGGTCGTACTTTTGTCGTCTTACCAACGCGCTTAGATGACGAATGACTTAATTTCGTCATCTAAGTACTTGGATGACAGCGTCTACTTGACGGAACTTCAGCGTCTACTTGACGAAACTTAGATGACGAAAATTTCGTCACCTAGTGACTTAAGACGATGAAAATAGGATCTTAGGTGACGAAATGTCGTTGTCGTCTAAGTCATTAATTCTGGTAGTGAAATGAACTTGGAGCTTTACATGATTTCTTCTAGAAAATATTAGATTCTTATTCATATGAACTTAGAGTTGTGGCTGATGCGTATCATAGTTTTGGGTTGAGATATTACTCACATTAGCCAAAGCTACAGTTGATGTGAGTGTACTTTGGGTCACATGTTGGATCATAAAAAATTAATTCTCATATATTCTAATACCTTAAAACATAAAATTTACTTATTCTACGTGCTTAATTTAATTTAGACTAATTCATTTCCATATTTTGTAGAATAGCTTGACAAGTAGAGAAAAACGACAAGTCCCGGCAATTTTCTGAGTACCACCACTTTTATCAGCACTATTATGGCGGAGCATTACCACTTTTGGTGGTGCCATGCATTTTCAGGCTAATTTTATGAAAGAGCAACACATTGTTTTATCACAACTAGATCTCATCTTTTTATTTGGGATTTAGCTACACTACTTTTTTTTCTCATAAAAAAATCATGGCTCCCCATTATCTAAAAATCTACACCTATATTACATGTAGAAAAAATCTGATTTAATTTTGGGTATAATCATCACCTCTAGGTCCATAATTACCTAGTCATCCACCCACTTCTTCCTTTATCACCCACTTTCTCCATGATCACACACTTCCTTACATGATCACTCATTTCTTTCACGTTCCTTCCTTTATCACCCACGTCCTACATGATAACTTACTTCCTTCCATGATCATCCACTTCTTTATCATCCACTTCATTCATTTATCATCCACTTCCTCAATGATCACCTACTTCCTTCCATGATCACCCACTTCTTTATCACTCACTTCTTCCATGTTCCTTCCTTTATCACCTACTTCCTCCATGACCACCCCACTCACTACATCATTATCTCTTACTTTTCTCTACTTTTTCCACCACTATTCTCCTCTATAAAAACATCCATCACCACCATCTCCAAACACACCATTTTCCACCACCAACCAAGAGAAAGAGAGGAAGAGAACATTTTCATCTACCATTCTCATTCTAAAAACACCAAGTTTCATCACTTCATCATCCAATATTTTTCATATACTATCATCAAGCAAAGAGGAAGAAGAAGAGTCTAACATTATTTGATGATCTTCATCACCACCATGTCAAGATCTCCATGAGTTCATCCACATCATCATTAACTTGAGATTCACTAGTCATCTCTCTACTCTCTCTTTACTTTGATGTTCATAAACATGTTGAAGTTTGTGTATTTGGTTATGAGTGGTAGTTAGTTTGTTGGGGCTAGGGTGAAAGCCCTAGCCAATCTTGTATGATATTGATATAAATATTTTGTTTGATGCACTTTTCATTAGCACTCTAATATGCTAGTTCAAAAGTTAAACATTCATGCTTAAACTTAATCAATTTGTGTATGATTGTTTGTCATGACATGATGAATGATTAAAGCTTGATTAACCTTAGTTCTTTGAACCATGATAGCATATCATATGTGCATGTTAGAGTTGTGAACTACAATCACTTAGAGATAAACATGGTTGGTTTGCATGATTTCTTCATCTCCAAACTTTCACTTAGGGTAATGCATTTGATACTTAACCGGATTCATATGCATGACTTGAGTAGTTAAGTACTACATGCGAGAGGGGTTGTCTGATACCAACAAATGAGATTGTCCTTTGTCATACCCGAGAGAGATACATGGAGAGAAATTAGCTAGTTAGAGTGGCATCATTCAATTTAGTAGCATCATTGTTCACAAGAGAAGCTATAGGTGGAAACCTTAAGTCTTAACTTCCATCTATTTCATAACATCTAGTTTAGCATAACCTAGTTTACATTTTAAGTAGTCATTTAGTTGTTAGAAGTAACTCCACATCCGAAACAAATTTGAATCAGTACACCATCTTGCATTTATCCACCATGAATTTGGGTTCACTTGTGAGCCTTGATTTGTGTCTTGTACATTTGCATATTCTTCTAGCATCCCTTATATTCTCCTAGCTAGAGAGGGTTTTTCCAATCCCTTGAGTACGATATCCCCTTACAATCTCACTACACTATAACTTGACCCTTATACTTGAGGGTGATCTTTGAGTCGACATCACATCTCATAAGGGATGTAAGCAATATATTTGAGTTAAAATAAAGATTACCAAGCAAGACAAACGAAGAAGTTCACTTGAAACACACTAAGTTAAAGATAACTTGTGAACCAAAATTTTTGAAATTATCTAATATGTTCAAAAAACAAAGCAAGAACAACTTTTAAATTTCCGCAAAAGTAAATAGTTGTACAAGATAAGAATATGGAAGGTAGCGTCGATGACACTGGCCCAGATGCTAAACAAGTAGACAACACAATTTATATATAAAAAAAAGTGGCTACAACTCTAAATAAAACCTCGGAAATAGAATGTAAAAAATACTTCTTAACAAATGTAAAGAAACATGCGAGAAATGAACAAATGACTCGGCTAAATCTTTCCGAGACTCCTAGCTCTGAGAATTACCAACAAGACTTGCACGAAAGCTATAGTAGGGATGAGCGTCATCCTCACTTGCTCAGTATGAGCTAGCTCGCCCATAAATTTTGAAAACAAGGAGAAGATAAAAATGAGTTTGATAACACATTGAGGGTAAGTTACCTGGTTCCAGAAAACCATTTCTGAAAATCATGCAAGTTCAGAAAATATTATGCTAAAATAGTGGAGCTCCAATTTTAAATAGGATATTGGTTGATATAATAGAAATGCACGACCCAACCTAGCTTAATAAGTCTAAACTAGTAACCTCAAAGTCAAGGCCAACTACCCTTATTGTTAAAAACAATAAAAGAGCAAGAGTGTCCATTTAGACAATACCCTAAAATAAAAGGATAATGCGCAAGGTAGGATGATAACAAGGCATTGCCCCTCTGGAGATTTTATGGGTTCGACACCGAGGAGTCCTAGACCGGTATCCGAGAACCCCATCACTCTCAGGTTTGTCACACTCACAAAACAATTCTATCTTAAAACGTTGTCTAATCTCGGGTCACAAACATATAATGCTTTCAGAATAAATATAACTTCTGAGAACTATACTAGGAACATTTATAATTTCGCCCAAAAGTAATATAGGAGGGTTAGCTTCCCTACCTAGAATGACATGTAGAATTTCAAAATCCATTACGTATGCTCCAACTCCAAAATAATGCTACTGCTCCAAACGTCGAGTAATCCTTGTATCATTGTTCTGAATTCATGAAGTTCAGGAGTTAAACTCAAATCCAGAAGTTGTTGATATGTTGACTCGACTCCTTTTCCTAGTTGGCCAGGAAAGTCAATATTTGACTTTTTGTTGACCAAGTCTTTCATGGGGACCAGGAGTTTACTACTTTGACCTTGTTTGACCTTTAATCAACCAATTCTCGGATAACTGGAGAATAGTCTTAACTTCTCGTCAAACGATAATAAGGGTACTTTAAGGTTATTAAAGACACTAAATATCGTATCGACGATTTAATTATTTTACCGACACATATTTAAGTTAAAAGAGTTCTCGATTTCCAAACCAGACGGAAATTAGAATTATCATTTAGTTTTCATTGCCAAGTTAAATTTAGATTTTACTAAATTACCCTAAGGTAAAAGTAAAACTATCAAAATCATTTTATAAAACCATAAAAGATTAACAAATAAAATAGTAAATGGTAACTCTCAGCCAAGGGAAAAAGAGTAATTTCACATGATTAAGAAAACCATAAAAGGGCACCTCAGTAATAGTAAAAACCCAAGTTTTCACCTTATCTCTTCAATTTCGTTTATGGCAGGATGCCATCCTTCTCCGATCAACCAAAATGATAAACAACCTAATTATAAGCTTCTCTACAATCCAACAAGTAACAAAACTACATCACAGAAGTTGAAAAAGATGAGTTCGCTACCTTTGTACAATCCTAGAAACAAGACCAACTTGTTGCACTTTCCGTCATCATCCCTAAGTTCCTGCTACTTCTCCAAGACTACTCTAATGTTCCTACTCAAGTCGTAAGCTTTCTCTGATTTCCCAAATTGTCAAAGAACTGAAAATGGGATGTCAATCATTGATGGTTCTCGACAGAAACCCAAACAAAGAAGAAGAATAGGTTCTAAGATCGATTTTCAAGCAAATTGATAAAAGGGCTGAGCCTAGAAAGAAGAAGGAGAAACTAAGCTCACCAATATGAATTGAGAAGCTTGCTAGAGCTTCTTCTCGCTAGAGCTTGATGACTTCGCCGAAAAAGAGGAGGATCGTGGTGGTGATCGGTGGCGTTCTAGGTATAAAAAGGTAACATTCAAATTAGTCTCTAATTCAAAGAATCAATGGTTGAATTGAACTAATAACATTGAGAGAGGATTGGTTCTTACCAAGAAAGGGTGGAGGAACTCGTCAAAGCTAAAGAACTCACCAGAATTCCAAGCTTTGTCATACTCTAATTCCAAGTTGTGGAATTCGAACTCTGATGGATGATTTGAGACCATGGTTTTGAAGAGAATGAAAAGGCGATTCTAATGATAGTGATGCATGTGGCCTAGCTCACCGGACGGCGGTGGGGTAGGCTTGATAGTGGAGAAGCGGTGTTTCGATAGAGAAGGTGAGGGAGAGTTGTCAAGCTGATGAAGAAACATATGAGAGAGAAGTGAGTTGGTTGATGGTTTAAGTGGAAAGGAATTTGGACCAACTAAATAGGCTCAGGCTAAAGCCTGTTAATGAGAGGTATGGGCTTTTTCTCAAAACCTAAACCCAATAGCCCAAATTAGCTATTTAGAAACTGATCCAATGGTAGAAAATTGATGACAAGAACCTTAAATTGTCATGTAAAACAATTTAAGTAAAATTTTTTTAAAACATAAGAAAATGTTTTGTAAAGTTAATAAAATAAATTTGAGCATCGAGAACGCTCATGGCGAGATGTAGTTTAATATCAATGTATTAAATTATAATATTTGACAAATATCGATTAGTTAGTCATAATGTGTCGGTAATTGAGATTAGAAATCTCTTTTATTACATTTTGATATGTAATTATGAATTTATGATCATGTTTTAATTCACTACTATTCAGTGGTCGCATTCTATCTATATGTTTTCCCTGATTCCTTTTGGATTTTATGTACACCTTAGTTCAGGGTTTAATATATCAAGTCATGGTTTGTGAGTGTGTATAGAGATTCAAAGTAGTAAGATTAAGTTTTTGATGAATTGTGTGCTAGAAATCAATTTGTTTTTGATATTGCAGTTGCTCATGTAGTGAATGTGTTGCTTTTGATTATGGTTCTATTGGTGTTTTTAGAATTTGTTTCTGGGTTTCGTATTCGGTTTTGTTTACTTGTAATTTGGGGGTAGTGGAAACCGGCACCACTCAAAATACTAGTAGTAGTATCATGTGGTTTTTCAGGGTTAAGGGGTTAATGATAAAGTATTAGTGAAACCCGCTTGAGACTGTGAATTGGGAGAGTGCCTCAAATCGAGAATTGGGCATTTGGGCTCATTTGGCTAGTATTGGGATTCAAGAGAGGAAGATACCTTCTGTGTGTGAAAGTGCCCCAAGATACTTACTTTAGGTCTCCATACGAAGCTTGTTCGTCCTGTTGAGTGTCTCACCATGCTTGGCACCAAACCGCTTGAAGTTGCGGCTGCTATTTCTAAATTCCTTCATTCAGTGTTGCATAGTGTGGAACATAAGCTGTCCTTCTGTGTGTCAAAGTGCCCCAAGATACTTACTTTAGGTCTCCATACGAAGCTTGTTCGTCCTGTTGAGTGTCTCACCATGCTTGGCACCAAACCGCTTGAAGTTGCGGCTGCTATTTCTAAATTCCTTCATTCAGTGTTGCATAGTGTGGAACATAAGCTGTCCATTGTTGACGCTCTACGAGGCATCAGGTGTTGGTCTGAAGCAACTTGGCAAGCTGATTTAGCTTAATCCTTGGCTAAATAGATTTAGATTTTATGTTAGAGATATATTAAATCTATGTAATAGATTATAATTTCATATCCTTGATGATTATGTTTTTATAATGTCTATATATAGGCTTTTATATCATTCAATGAAGTTATAATTCTTCTGCTTAATATTCTCGTATCTTTCATGCTCTATTACAAATATTATTTTAAAAGGTATAAATAATAAGAAAATGATATTTCACTTCTATACGCGCTAGTCATATGAATCATACTATCCCAATAATAATATGAATGTTGTAAGATAAAAAAAAACTGAGGTGCTGAAGCACTAGTTATTGTATAATTCAATGTATCCGAATGATGCTAAAGACTCTCTACATGCAAATAATCAATGTCAACTCTTATTTTCATCGGAAGGCACACTAGCAATTTTGTGCAAATTAATTTTCTGAAAACAGGTTGATTTCATTTTGCCCTAAAGTCATGATGTAAGTGAGCAAATTACATCAATTATCAATTGGCATATTTGACGGTCACAAGTGCCACTGCATTGGCATTTAGAGTGTAGAGATCGATATAAAGAGAGCTAGAGAGAATATTATAGTACTTAGAAATGAAATAAGAAAACCAATAGTAAAACACGGATATGTTTTATTCAGTACTTCTCAACAACCACTCCATTCTGAATCCGAGAAACAGAAACCAAATTCGAAAACAAACAAAGATTGTCTCGAAAAAGGACAGAGAAGGAACGGCGTTGCACAGGCAGCCTAGTTAAAAACAAATACAATTCAAATGAAAAAGGGAACCACAAACGGACCCAGCAACAGCTTAATCAGCTAGCTACATGGGTACATTACATTGCATTACATTAGATTTGACAGATCGAAGCAAAGGGGTGGACGAAAACGTATGGACTAATACGAATGAATTAGTAGCCCTTTGGCTTGTAAGCGATGAAACTGATGCACTGAACTTGACGGACATTGTCGAATCCGATGATGCGGATGAAAGCATTTGGGTAAGTCTGGATGGCCTCGTCCAGCTCCTTCAACACTTGTGCGGAGTCTGTGCATCCAAACATGGGCAACTTCCACATGGTCCAGTACCGGCCGTCGTAGTATCCAGGTGACTTGTGGTTCTCACGGGTTACGAATCCTTTCTAATTAAACATTACGTACAACACCAACAATATATATTCAGTTAACATGTAACAACATTTAAGTTAAGCAAATTCTATCTATAATTGAAATGATAATTAGTAACATATATCAACCTCCAACTCGAATTCCAAGCAGGGAACCCATTTGTTCTTGAGAAGGTAATCAACTTCCTTGGCCAAGGACGCAGCAGTAAGTGGTGGAAGGTAGGAGAGAGTCTCGAACTTCTTCAAGCCAGTTGTAGGCCACACCTATATATTTACAACAAGATAATTAATTGGAGTTAATTAGTTATTACTAACCTAGCCAGCCAACTATACTATATGGATATGTATCGAAAAAAAACTATACTATATGGATAATCAATAAGTGGAATTGAGTGCTAATTACCTTCATGCATTGCACTCTTCCGCCATTGCTTGGGAGTGAGGTAATGTCAGCATTGGTCTTTCTGGTGACGGGGAAAGCTGCACCAGACTTGAGGCCAGTGAATGGTGCGACCATGCTGGCTTGTGCCGGGGAGGCGGCGGTGGCAACTGCGGCAGCCGATGAGAACATGGAGGAGGCCATTACTGCTGTTCTGCTTTGTGTTTAGCTGAGCTCTAGCCCTCTTCTTTCTTCTCGAGTTGTCAAGTTGAGCAAATGCGCTAGACCTAGCTTGGTATATATAATGGTATGATCCACCACAACCAGATCCAACCGCCCCAGTTCTATGGACTTCATTAAAGAGGAATATCGGCCGTCGGATCCTTAATGTGATGACATTACGCTTTATCGACCACAAGGCAAGAAAGTTTTGATTTCTAGCCTTATCATCGTTAGTCACCACAACGACCATGCCACTTGGAAGTCGATCGCCGCATATCATCTTATCTAATCCAAGGCGGGACGTGAATTTGTGATGTTCATTGGCCAAAATTTGTTTCAGTCGTTAGTACTCTCTAGAGACTAGAGAGAGTCCCTGTCGTGCCATCCGTGTATTGTCTTGGCATAAAAACCATTCCTCATTTCAAAAACACAGCCTTTGTCTACAGCCTCTCGATCCATAAGGGTGAATTTTGCCACACTACTCTTGTTATCGTTCACCACACATTGAGCTCGCATTTCATTTTCACCGTAAAAATCAGAAACTTTTACCAACGACCCCAATGTCAATTTTAGGATTTACGGTTTTCGGCCCATGTTTGTGTCATCAACCAAATTACCCACATGAAATTCACATCTATGTGACAATATATTTTTATCTTAAGAGTGAATGAATTTATTTCGTTGACTTAATATAGTTGAAAAGTACCTTCCACAAGTAGAGGTGATACATTAGGGGGGAAAACCTATTAGCTAAAGCTGTGACATCCGCAGCTCCCCTAACAAACTCGACTTACGCAAAGTTTTCAATTAACACAAACTCTCATGTAAATCTGAAATAAAATAAAAACTCAACTCAGATTACTCAAGAGATCCATTATATAACGCTTGAACTAACATCTGGAAATCTGATTCGACTATCATAGGTAAGAGACCATGCAATAAAGCTAATCTGACTCCTTCAATCAAATTCCTAGAAGCTCATCATGACGACCTTAAACTTGCAACTTGATAGAAGGAGGAGAAAATTCCCAAACTAACATTTGTGATCACGAAACACTCCTCCAATATATATACCTGTATTTCAAAAAGTACTCTTTTTCATGAATCTACCTTTATTCTTTTTTTCCATTACTAATTTTCTGCATAAGATCAATACCTTTACTATCTACCATCTTTAGAATCGAGAATTAGTGTTTCAAAGAATTAACAAATTGCATGGATTCGACAGGATCAATATATAGAGCAATCAAGCTATTAAGTATAAAGAGAATGCTAGGTTTATGTGAATAATTTCTACACTTAATTTCTGTTATTCTATGTGAGAAAAAGATAAGAAGTAAGTTTTCTTAATCCCCTTTTCATTATTATTTTTGATTGAATATGTGATCCATGTATTATCATATGAGATATATGGTCAATGAAGGTTCTCTAAAGAAGTTGATCATTTGCATTTGGCAAAAAATTCATTACATTCTAGCTTAGTGACTCCAAGGTTCACATCTTGTGGCGGCTCCTAGGTGAGCCCTTATGTTACTGCATTACTATAGTTAGTATCAAATTCATCCATCTTCTTAATCAATAATTGATTCAAATTTTCTCTCTTTGAATGTTTCATTTACACCCTCACATGGGATGAGGCAATCAATTATATATTGTCTTACTTAGAATCAATGGTGTACCTCTTTGTTGTGGTTTATACGCATAAAGAATATTAAGAACAAAACACAGTATATAGCTTGGAGGATAGGTTTGGTACAGAAGGTACATATCAAAATCCAGTTGGAATCTTATACTATGAAGCTATCTGATTTATAGAATGTCTACCTGGCTAGTTTGTGTAATATCCGGGCATATCAGTTTGTTCATGTAATACTACTGTCATTCAAGATTCTGAATTAACTGATATTTGTTCCTTTCTTTTAGTTAATTTCAGTTCAAGTTGTTTCTTATATACGATTGTTCTATAATTGGTACAATGACATGCCTCAGTTTGTTATTTGAGTTTTAATGTGATCACTTATATGCCTCATGCTTGAATGATTCCATCAAAACATGGGCATTGATAGAAAGTTTCTCTGTTTTTATCTGTAGAAACTCTGGGAGCTTCCAGACATTAAAGTTCGTGCCCCCTCCCCCCTAAAGCTCAGCATCCCATACCCAATTTACTAGTTATTGATGGACAAAGTTTGTACCAACCTGACCATAGTTTATAAGTACTAGACTACTAGTTATGTATGTTTAGGCAAGATAATGTAATAATATTAATGTAGATTTGATTCTGAATATATATATATATATATATATATATATATATATATAGTATCTATCCAAAGTGAAGCTTCACTCTGAAATTACAGAGTGAAGTTCCAATTGGATGAAATTTTGTAGAGATGATCTTGAATAACATACCTAAATATTGAATCGCTTATGGTGAAAACATTTGACTGAAAAGTGTGCCAAAATTGGAACTTCACTCTGAAATTTCAGACTGAAGCTTCACTATGGATAGGAACTATATATATATGTATATATATATATATATATATATGAATTGGTATATGCACGCCGTTGGTTTAGGTCTAAATTGGTTTTGATGGATTTGTAATGTTTTTGGACAATATGGTAAACCAAAACTCTTGTCTAGCAATCATTTCCAAAATAAAACCATTTTCTATGGATATAAACAAACAATAGTGTATCAATCTTTGAAAACTAGAAAGCATTGTTAGAGTGACCTATACAACAATAGATTTTATAGAAAAAAAACGTTGTTTGGAGACCATATAGTCAATAGTCAAGGAGAAGAAACATTGTCTTCTATTATTCAGACAATGTAATGCTTAATATGTACCATTGTAAAACAAAACTTTATACAATGGTTATCTATAAATAGGCATTGTTTGTTCTGGTATTAAGACAATACCAATTTTTTAACCAAGCATTGTTTCAAGTGCTTTCAGACAATGCTTGCCAACCATTGTCTAAGTCGCGTATCAAATAATTATTGGATAAACAATGGTTAAGGGCTATATAAGATAATGGTAAAAAACCATTGTTAACTTTGAATTTTGGCCTAATATAATTAGGTCAATCGATGTTTCCTTTTGTAGTGTAGTTTTCCTTATTCAGTCATCAATCTTTATTGTTGATATGTTTTAGTCCAAGATGAGATACGTAAAACTAAAATTAATAGAAAATTAGAGAATTGCAAATAAAATGTATCTTCAATCCACCCCATTTTAAAAGAGGTAAGTACTTCAACTCTTATGCGCAGGGCAACGTGATACCTAAACTTATAAAATTGACAATATGATACTCGAACTCTTATTTTGACACCAACAAGGGGTCTTCGTCTTTCTTTTTTTTTGGAATATTCCGTTAGATAACCAATATAAATGATAAAAAAAGGCTAGTTTAATCTTATTTGGTTTACCTTTTTAGAGTTTTATTTTGTTCAAAAATTAAAATTTTGACGGAACATGGTGGGCCTATTAAATTGAATTTATTTATTCAACATATTGCAAATATTTAAATTTATCCTCGATACGCAAACGTAAATAGTTAATTTTTATCATAATAGCAAACTTCATAACTACCACATTAGATTTTTTAGTAGAAACTAAACTTTCTTATAAAGAATTACAAAAAGCCAGATTAAGAGAAAAAAGACTTATAAAAATTAAGAATAATCTCCTTAGAGATATCCAAGATTATTGAGATATTACCTATGATATCCAACAATGTATCTATCACATCAGAGAAGAAATTGCAGTACTTCAAGAAACTTTTGCAGAAGATCAAAAGCCACTAGAAATTTTGAGCAAAAGTGAGATCCCTTGATTAGCTAGTATCAGAGCCTAGCCATCGGTTAGTGCTCAATATTGTAACCCAAAATCCAAAACCAAATCTCAAAGATGGGAACAAGAATTGAACAAATACTAAAAGCTGGGTTTTTGCAAGTCAAAATGCATCCACATAGTCTCCCTCTTATTACATTCAGAACTCCACATGGACATTACGAATGGTTAGTAAAGTCATTTGGATTAAAACATACTCAATCAATTTTCCAAAGAAAGATGGATAACATTTTCAAACATGTGGCAGAATTCGGTGTCGTCTAAATTGATGACATATTAGTTTTCTCCAAAACCAAAGAGGAACACATGAACCATCTGTATGAAGTTGCCAAGTTGATCGTTCAATATGGAATCATTTTAGGAGAAAAGAAAGTCTTTCTGGTCCTAGATGAGATTGACTTCTTGAAAATAAACATCAAAGATGGGGTGATTAAACTCCAACCTCATATCCTCGAAATGATTTGGAAATATCCAGACAAAATTTTTAACGCCAAAAGTCTTTAGAGATTTTTAGGTGTTATAAATTATGGAAGAGATTTCATTCTAAAAATTGTTGGATTAACAGCAATATTGTCTCCCAAGTAAAGTTCTAAGAGAGCTTGGAAATTCACAAAAGACGATGAAAAAATCGTTTGGAAAATTAAAGATTTGTGCAAAAATCTACCTCCACTTCATCAACCTGAAGAAAATGAGGACATCATTCTCGAGGTTGATGCAAGTAACTCTGAGCTGGAGTTGTTTTAGCTAGAACTCCATGCACTAATGTAGAAAAGATCTTGAAGTTTTGTAGTGCCAAGTTTAGCCTGGCAGAGCAAAATTATCCCATAGGGGAAAGAGAAATTCATCCAGTAAAAAAGACAATTGAAAATTCTCTCGCATTTTTAGGAAAACCATTCACTGTGCGTACATATTGCGCTAGAGTTAAAAACTTCAAGAATTTCAAACTTAATAGATCAGCTGATAAGGGTAAATTGGCAAATTGGCAGTTATTTTAAACCAATATGATTATAATGTGGAGTTAATGACAAGAAACAAGAATTATCTCCTCGATGCTCTAACAAGAGAATTGGCGATGTTCAGCAGAAGTGAAGAAAACGATGAAGGTCGAAATCCTAGAAGTAGGAGGCCAGTACCCAAAGAGAAGAACTTTTAGGAGAGATACAAGAGCGATAATAAGACTGTAGGCCCCTTTTATGAAGGACCAGGTTATCAGTTCATTATGTCCTATAGAAATGCTGAATCAAGTCAATTAGTTGACTATGACAAGACAAAACCCGTGCTCGAGAAAATAAATCTATAGCGTCAGAAGAGGAGTTCGCCCAAAAGTTTTTGTTGTGCCTTTCTGAACAGCCTTAACTGACCGGTCTTAGGGTAAAAGACCAGCTAGCCCGTCTTAAACAACAAACAGTGAAGGTAGATCAAGAGCGTTGATGGCTACTGCTTTGCCAAAAAGCAGAATTGCTTCTGATGGAATCTTAATTGTGCATGATTACCAATTAAACACCTTTCCTAAATCAGTTTTTCATTATGGAAATCCATTAGCTTTCTATCATAAAGCTTTGCTAGATAATCTGATGTTTTCTATTTTGGAAATAGTTTTAGGCTCATGATTAATTCACCTGAAGCTCTAGTAAAAGAGTTACACGAGAAGAATAAGCATCAGAGTGTTGCTCCAACAAATGTAGCCAAGATAAAATATCTTGAAAGTCCAGAATGCACTAGAATTCCCGTTAGAGCCTTAAAAGAATCATAGTGGTTCGTATTTCATGATTAGGTTGGGAGTGAACAAACCCCTGTCACAAACCCTTTTTGCAGTTCCAGTACCTTATTCAGGAAGATATGTTGTAAATGTTCACAGAGAACATCCTTAGGACAAAAATTAATGATGATCAAAATGGATTGCTAGTTATTATAGTCAATACCGTAAAAATGTAAGAATGACAAATTGTGTTCTCATATTCAAGTTCAAATCCACACCTCTTGAGTGGATACAGAAGAGAAATGGGGAAACAAAATATATTTCATTGTACCATTATGTGAGGATCATTTAGGGTAGATACTAAGAACCTGCATGTGCTAGATATAATGGACATCCCAATTCCAGCATCCCATGGATGAAAAAGATGGCACTGGAATACATTAGAAAGATCATCGAGGAAGATTGAGAAAATACATATCTTGCCTCGGGAGAAAAGATAATTGTTACTGCTTGTGATCATCATGATGTGGTAAGCAGTGATTTATTTTTATCTCTCAAGAGGAAAGAGATTGATTTCACTTTAAAGTGTGCTAAGTGGTTAGAAACAATAGACTAGGACAA
The DNA here is from genome assembly GCF_933775445.1 of Argentina anserina. NCBI lineage: Eukaryota > Viridiplantae > Streptophyta > Magnoliopsida > Rosales > Rosaceae > Argentina > Argentina anserina. The sequence goes on from NC_065877.1 coordinate 18,611,881, forward strand.
ACAATACAAAGTGTTCGAAGATACCGACATGGAGGATAGTAGTACATATGAAATGGATCATATCATGTGCAATAATTTATAAGACTTTGAAGACTTTTATGGAAGTTGATTTTTCATTTACATAAAAGAATTAACATTTGAAAAAGATGGAATCTGCTTTTGAAAAAGAAGGTGTAGGCATTTGTCATCTAGTGAAATAATGGAGCTACCACTTTCTAGCTGGCGAAATTGTTTGTCTACTAGTGGAAATTATAGAGCTACTTTTTACTATTTTTAAGTTGTGTTTCAAGTTTAGCTTGAGGTCTGCTGCCTTTATAAAAGGGCTAAAGCCTTCAGAAGGGAGCAGCGAAAAAGCGAGAGAGAACCCTTCCAACCTTCTTCAAGAAGTTAAAGAATCAGAGTTGTGTAGTATAATAAAGCGTGTTTTAATTGTGTGTGAGTGTACTATTCAGAGTGAAAATAATGTTCATATGTAATCATCTAGTGTGGTGTGCTACTATTACAAGTAAGTATTTATATTTTAATTCATAGTAATGAGTAGCTAAACAACTTCATGAGAATGAGACTCTGGGTTTTGTATATATAATTATGTTTGTTTAAATTAATTATGTTTTTATGCCCCATAATTCGTCGCAAAAATATTTCTTCTACCTTTTAGTTTAGTTTGTTTCTTGTTAGTTGCTTTATTTCGAAAGAACCTAGGTTTTAACATATTAAGTCAGCAATGATTCTGCCAGTTTTAGTAGTCTTTTAAGATAGAAAGTCTTATGCGAAGTATTGGTACGTTGAAAGCTAGTTCTTAGAATTGTTGAAGCTAGTTTCTCAAAATTAAAATAAAAATCTTTTTTTAATTATAATAAGAAAATTAATGGAACCGAAAAACGAACGAAAGTACCTCTTTGGTATCAAACTATAAATTCGGGGACCACATTGTCACTATAGTGGGTACCATATTGTCCGGCGCACAAGAGTTCAACATCAATAGTGCATTTTACTGATTTTAAAGTCTCAGTTCTGCCATTGCTTATATACTAAGTGGAACCGCCCACTAAACATAGCAAAACAGCAGAAACTATTAATAGCTTTGACAATATTACGTGACACTAGTTCACTTTCGATTGGTTATCATTAGTCAACTTCAGATAGGGGGTTGAGGACTTTCAGGTTCGATTTATCAAATTCGTATATATACCAAATCATTGGCAATTTGGCATGGAAGGTTTCCATGTCGTGATTTTGCTACTATAATAGGTTAGAGTTGTTACAAAACTACCAAATGCAATCTAATGAAAGGAAACAGGATATATATGTGGAGAGACAAGAAATCACTTTAAACTTTTTTTTTTTCAGATCAAAGAATCACTTGAACCTTTTTTTTTTACTTGAACCTTATCTTTTTTTTTAAATCATTTTTCTTTATTGTGGTCATTTAAATGCTTCAACTAATATTCTCGCGCTGCGGTCACAATATCCCGCTTATGAAGAGCATGTATAGTACCATAGTACTTCTAAAGATGATTCGTGTGTTTAACAACAATACACCATAGTACCATGCACATATATTGTCGGGCGAATGTAACGATCGTCTAACACTACGAGGATATATACCAACACATTGTTAAGTTGTCTCAAAGTCGAGTGACAATATATGGTTTTTTTGTTTGTTTTAATTCAGACGATGCAACTGATTTAGTGTAGAAAGACTAACTATGATGATGGATTTAAACGCAAAGAAATTCGAGTACAAGGACAACTGATAGATATTGTAGGCATTATCTATAATTGTATTCTATTCCATCCCCTGAGCTAAAAAATGAAGCTGGCGATGGTCGACGAAACAAACCGACTCGAAGGAGATCACGAAACTGTCTCCAAGCTCGGCATGGGTTCAATACTACTGAATACAGAATAATGAAATGGTTCTGCTCAAGTCTAACTACATATAACTAGTGACTCCAAAGTCCTAATATACTAATAAACAACACACAAGAACCCTGATGATTGCCATTGCTGAGAGGCCTGCCAAAAAAAGAAAGCAGCCTTTGAGCAGTACCCGGCTTCTTCTACTCTATGAAGGAAAAATGGTGTATATGCAGGTGGAAAGTGAAAGTCATACAATCCCTTGAACTTGTACGAAAAAATTGACAACGTTGCAAAGGGAAGGATCTATGTATGCTTGTGATCAGTTTGAAATGGAAAGGGCTAGAACCAGTAGGAGGAGAAATAAGAGGAAGGCTAATTGGCTAATAGTGATTAGAAGATATGAAACTGACAAGTGAAGAATGCATGCATCCAAGTTGGTAATTAGCAAAGGGAGAAGAGAAAGAATCGGGTCTTTGAGTTCAATCTTGGTCTTTCCAGAAGAAGTGCTGCATAGGATATGAAGAAGAGGCAGAACAAGAGTTGTCTTCCAGCTGGGGCAGATCATGACGATCCGAATTATTTGCCGTAAAATGGTGATGATCATGATATTGCCGCACAAGATTGGAGGTGACGTCCAACTCTAAATCATCCCAGACAGGACTACCAGGACCCCAACCTTGAGGCATTGCATTCAGCCAAGCCTCTGCCATATCTCCCCAAACCAATTCATGTGTAGGGGCATCAGAAATGATCCTCCCTTTTTCGCCATGATTTTCAACCTCAAGTAGATGGCTGGCACTGGCCATACCATTTGCACCAGTGTCATCGTCTTCCTGGGGCTGTGAATATGGCTCTGGCGGAGGTGCACTTGATTCCGTCTCCGAAATTGGAATCTGTAATTGTAAATCAAGGTTTGAAAGTTGCTGCTTACCCTGGTACCTGGATGGCTTTGAAACTTGTTGAATGGGCACAGAAGCAGTTACTGTTGAACTTGGAGCTTTTGTAACAGCTGCAGCATTGTCATCATCTTTGTTTTTGTTGAGGAAAAGCTCAGGGAAATTAAGCCTAGCATTCTCCCCTCTCAACTTGAATGCCTCGCGGTCATAAGCCATGGCAGCATCTTCAGCTGTGTCGAAGGTACCGAGCCAGAGGCGAGTCCTGTTTCGAGGAAGACGGATTTCAGCTACCCATTTGCCCCAATGCCTTTGCCTTACTCCCCTGTAAAGCTTACTGGTACTTATGGGCATCCCCGGTGGCCTAATACCACCACTACTATTAGCTCCTCCAAACCTGTTCATCATCATCATCATTTTTCCTCTTGGACTCAAATTCAAAGCATCACTCCAATACTGAAGCATTTGCTGTTGCTGCTGCCAGGATATTATTTGCTGCTGTTGCGACGCAAATGATATCATTTGCTGCTGATTTTGTTGCTGCTGCTGCTCTACAACGTGTGTAATTGGCGGGAACTGAATAGGCTGCAGACTTGTGGTCTGTAGTTGGTAAGGAAATATTATAGGTTGCTGCTGCTGCTGCTGCTGCGGCAGAGACCCGTCAAAAGAAAAAGGAAAGACTATCCTGGAAGGAGGAGGAGAACAAGTAGTGATTGATGATGCATCTGGTGAAGTACGAGGAGGAGGAGATGGGTGTTGGAATTCAGGGATGAAAGCATAGGATTGGGGATGATGACTACGTTCAGGGCTCTTGATCTTCTTTAGAGGTCTAGGTGACATTCGAGATTCATCAAAAACCGGCTTCCATTGACCCCTCTCCAAGGAAAATTCAGGTTCCTTGCCTCTGTCAAATTCACAATCTTGGCCTGCTTCCATCCTATTTTCATAGTTTGATTCACCGCTCCTTTTTTCTGTGGCCATGATTTCTTTGCTCGATCACCTTGTTCAAAGCCAAAGCAGAATCTCCTTTAAAAAAAAAGCCAAAGCAGGTTCAACGGAACTTGTGATTGTGAGCAAAATAGAGGGAAGTCGAATAAGGAGAGTAAACAAGAGTTGATCGATCAATAGAAAGAAACAAAGACTGAATATAGAATCTGGGTACGTATCACTTTCTAATATCTAATCCCATCGAACCCAAATCAGCATCGGGTTCCAAATCTTTGAACGTGGAAAGATGGAAAATGGAAGAGGTTGGGTTTGAACTTGAGAGCAGCAGAGGGTTTTTCGAACAAGAACAAAAGAGGGGGGGGGGGGGGGGGGGAGGAGTTGAGAATAGGAGGCGAGGAGACGTGGAGTTTATAAGAGAGCTGATAAAGATCTTGATCAAGACATTTTTCCAGAGAGGACTCGAGGAGGGAATTTGTAGCAGCGTTGGGATTGGTTGGCTTTCTACGGACCCCACACGGCTCATTCTACATTTCGTTGCTTCCACTCCATTTTCATTTGCTCACAAATAACTTTACAACAATCGATAAAGATATATATAGGTCTAGAATAATCGAGGAATGCACCATAATAAACAAAAATTCTAGTTTATATGATTTTCGTAAAAAGTAAAAATGAGCTTTCCCAATAGAGTATTGGGTGTTCAATCTTCCCACGGTCAGTAACTGATCATGTAATTCATACTCAACCACCATTAAATATAAATTTAAGGGTTGAAAAACTCTTAGATTTACATCTAATGGTGGTTAAGCATGAATTCTATAGTCAGCTACTGACCGTATGAATGAGACTGATTGTAAGTTATAAGAACTTCATAAGTCTATACATAATAAATAAACTCCTCATGTACCATCTCTGAAAATGTGAAATGCTCACTTTTAACATTGGAGTGAAATATCTTAACACTTACAATATGGGGATGCCTCAACAAGACTCTTACAAATTTGATCACATCTTAAACTCTTAAAATGATAGATAACATCCTGTATTTTTGTTCAAATGCAGTTGAGGACCTTATCATTAATTAAAGGAATTAGAATAATGATTTCATTAGAAGAATTAATAATTTGGAAGATAATCATAAATATTTTGGCATCTCGCCGTCCAAGCTTCCTAAAGACAAAACTATATGATTAATGGGTAGGTGATCATCATCGAGATGGTATACGAAATGGCAAAAATAATAATAATAAGATGCAGAGGTTATTTCAGGGCAGGCTTGAAATGAAGATTTGCAAAAAAGAAGTCAATAAGTGTTTATGGAATGCAAGTAACCCACGTAATGGTCTCCCACTTTCGGTGGAAACATTAGAAAATTGGTCGAAAATGCGAAGACTACAATCTTGGTCGGTGAGAATCGGCACGTGTCGGTGGTCCACTACTCATCTATCTTTTGTTTTCTTTTTTTATCAACATTTGTTCGTATCCACTAGCTGGGGAAACTTCTTTGTTGTTTTAGAAAAAAGGAAGAACACCGTCTCAATCCTTATAGATATTTTCATTATTTTGGAAGTAGAGAAGGAGTAATGACGATAGAAGCATTACCGATATCATGCATTTGGAGATATTTGTGATGTACTTGGTCAACAAAATTTTATTTTACTTTGTGTTGTTATACACGTACAATAGGCCTGAAGTCTTGAGCCATTTGCTAAGGTTTCGGGATGGGGGAGGAGGAGGTTTTCCCTATATTCAGCTGTAAGAAAATTTATGGACTTATCACATGTTTATTTGAGTAAACAAAAATCGATAATTGATTTAGACTATATAATAAAAATATGGAAAAGAACTCAATTCTAATTACCTAATTAATGTCTATATATTGATATGAAATTAAAAATATATTTACTTGATTATTAATCTAATACAAGTTACAATATCATTTGGATATGGGTCATCATTTGACCCATGAGCCTGACTCCGCCTGAAAGCCCGCCCTACCCGCTAGGGCCGAAGCTCAGCCCGACCCTCTATTAGGGCGGGCCGGCCCTAATTTTTTCCGAATATAGTAGGGTAAGGGTTGAGCAAATCAAACCCGGCCCGACCTTATTGAGCCCTTTAGTGCCAAGTCTGACCCGGCCCTAGAAGCCCGCCATATTTGGTCCGTTTAGGCCCTAATTATAATTTATTTTTTTATCTATTTTTAAACAAATGTTTTTTATATTTTATATACAATACATCTCACATTTTATTATAATTGATTTTGTAAACTTTATGTCTTATATTTCTATTTGTTGTGAAAAATAACAATGATTTTTGTGTAATTTGATATAAGATATTCATATAATCACTTAGATTTAAATTTGTAGATGTTTAAGTTAAATCTAAGGCATATATGTATTTATAATATGATCATATACGTACTTGAGAAAAAAACTTGTGTTATACTTGCAACTACATAAGTAAATTTTGAGAAAAAGAATTAAATATAATATTTTTATTTTTATAAATAAAAAAGGCAATATATTCTTCCAATTTCAGCCCTAGTTAGCCCTTTAGGGCATGTAATGATTTAAAAATTAGAGCCCTAACCCGGCCTTATTTTTTGTTGACTTAGTCAAAGCCCGACCCGATCCTACCCTAAGTCCTAAAATTTAGGATAGGTCTTGACCCGGCCCATGATAAGGAGGATTCTTACAAGTAAAGTTATGTCTAATTGAACTTGCTTTATGGGAGGAGTTCAAGGAAAAACTTTATTTATATATAACAATGTGTAAGTCCCTGCAACATGCATAAGTTCTTGCCCCCATTCATAAGAAGCTCGAAACCTTACAGGATTGTAGAAGATGACGTCTTCAATAAACTACTCATGTATTATGAATTAATCATATTTCGGTAATCATACATGTGAATACAATTGTGTCTACAGTGAGTGATCTTGGCATCAGATTTTTTCATGGTATCAAAGCCATCTTCACAAAAGTATAGATCGTTGTATGTAATCTATATTGTGGTTTTGAATCTCATTGAAAGCTTTTGGGGCAACCCAGAAATAAGGACTGCGGGTCGGATTCAGTCCAGGTTGACCCGCTTTTATTTTTCACGTTTGGTTTTTATTTTTGTGGCTCAGACATAATTAAAGGAGAGGAGGAAAAGGGGAGAAAAGAAAAACCCAGCAACGCAGGTCTTCCTGATACAGAGCACAACAAATAATCCGAATGGAGAGAGCTTAGAGCACCACAATCAAATTGGGAAGAATGGTTGAATACTAATACGGTAGATAAAGGGAGGAGAAAGCTTGAGGAAAGAAGCCCAGAAATGCGGGGGTTCTCTTCAATATGATACAGAGCACAACGCCGATGGAGAAAATTTCATGGCTCACTGCCCTCCTTTTGGGTGATGGATTATTTATACATCTCCAATACCGACGAATTAATTGCAATTGCAATGGGTAATCCTGATTAGAGAATTGCTAGTGGATCGCTCGGGAAATCAAAAGGGGGAAAGTCAGGAATAAGGGCATGGTTTTCTGATTGAAAAGGCTTCTCTTCTGTCTCCAACCCATCTCCATTCATCATCAATTTCGGCAAGCCCGAATGGTTTTCCTTCAGAGGCACCGAAGGGACAATAAACTCCAACCTCCTATCTGGAGGATTTCCATTCGTATCCTTCGAATTTCACCCTTCTGGTTCTGGTACTTAATGATTTCAGTCATATTTTATATGCATCTAACCTTTTGTTTTGATAGTCCTACCTCAGAGGTTAGTTACCAGGTTTTAGGCGTAGGCCTTTGAAAACATTGATGCTTGATGCGGCCAACTGATCTTGTTGATATTTCGTTGGGAATATGAAACGGTAACAATAATTTAGTTATTCAAATTCCAATTTGATTTTGGAAGAGGCATGGGAATCTCCAGGTTGGCACTTACTTACGATTGCCGCATTCTTTTGGGGAACTAACTCGTAGTATCAAAGAACAAGTAAAGATGCATCTAACAACAATAGTAATAGACTGATTTTCAGTGTATTCAGAAAACTAGCATTAGATGCATTATATATATGCACGCAGTGTTCTAAATATCGGGATATATCGGGGATATATCGGTGATATTTAAAAACCGATAGGATAAATGCCATATCGCATTAATATATCGGTCAACTCAAAATATCGGGTCAACATGCGATATATCGGTGGATTTTTTTTCGTTTGACTTTTTTTTCGGTAGACTTTTTTTTGGTGGACTTTTTTTTTCCGTGGATTTTTTTTTTCGGAGACTTTTTTTCGATAATTTTTTTTTGTTGACTTTTTTTCGGCGACTTTTTTTCTTGTTACTTTTTTTTCGGTGATTTTTTTTAATGAGACGATGTCGTTTTAAGGAATTTCAACGCAAATAGACAGAAGGTGATTTATGAAGATGATTTTATCTCAGAAGATGAGGATGAAGATAATGGAGAAGATGATTTTGACTTTGATTCTGATGATGAGAGAGTTTATAAGGCATGAATGCATAATCAATATCTCAATCTATCTTTTGTGCACCTATTTTTGTTCAATTAGTACTTAGTAGTTAATATTATTTGGTATATTTTGAATATTTTGAAGTATATGTTTATAAATATATTAAATTTAAATTAAAAATTAACAAAAACGATAAATCTGATATAATCCGATATATCTCGATATATCTCCGTTATATTCTTATTTTACAAAACCAATACGATGCCAATAACCGATATTTAGACCATTGTATACACGTTATTAGACATTCTTTTGTCATGGCTGGATAGTGGATACCAAATTTGCACATTTGGGTTATAAGAAGAATGTTGGAGTTGTTTAACTAATAAAGAACATAATAATCCTATTCTTTTGTTTGTTATTGGCTGTTGGATTAATAGCTTTCAGTGAATCAGTATGACTGGTTTAAGCTACTACAGTGTCCTTCAGTACAAATAGTCAAATAGAGCAAGTAGTTATGCAACATTGGTATTAAGGAATTCTCATTTTTGAAAAACCATTTTTTTGTGTGTTTCATAGCATATGTGCATGTATTTATCTGCATGAGAGGGATTTTATGGTTAAGAAAAGGTTTCTCTCTTGAGTCTTGACCAACTTACAGAGTACATAGCACTGTTAAGAAACATGATAAATTCAGTAGAATAGTTCTCGATTTTGTATTTTGGCATTGGTGATTTTCATGCATTCCTCTGTGCATACTTGATGGTTGCTTATGTGCCTTACAAATTGGTCTTTATATAATTAATTATTCTTATAGATATGGTTTTGATATATGTGGTTATATATACTGTTACGACCCGAATCTTTTACGATTCGTTGCGAATAGTTTAATCTTTTACTCGGAACGAGAGTCGTACTATGTGTTACGACTCTAAAAGTTGTGTCTAATTGAACTTCCTTTATGGGAGAGTTTCAAGGCAAAACTTAACTTATATATAAGAATGTGTAAGTCCCTACAACCTCTACAACATAAAACATAAGTTTTTGCTCACATTCATAAGAAGCTCGAAATATTAGAGGATTGTAGAAGACTTGTAGATAAGACGACTTCATGACGTCTTCAATAAACTACTCATGTATTATCTATTAATCCTATTTCGGTAATCATATATGCGAATACAATTGTATCTATACTCTTGTGAATGATCTTGGCATCAGATTTGGATTAGGGTGTCAGTGATGAGACATATTTGATTGATATTCCTATGAGCTTCTTACTAGTTTAAGGATTTGAGTGAGGCGGCTGATGTGCTCGTATTATCTTGTATTTATATGCTTTATATCCTTACCATTTATGTATAGTTCTCTAATTTATAATTGATTTATGTTATTTTAGTGTGTTTATATGTTTGTGTACTACAGAGAAGAAAAAAAAATTTAATGAGTTGCGGAATATTAAATGGCGATTATAATTTGAACTGACAAAATTTGCCAATGCAGAACATATTAAATGGTGATTATAATTTTATAAAGTCACGCCCGTTGCACGGGTGATATGGTGGTCGCGCTGGGCCATTCACCAAAAAAATACAAACATAGCGGCAGTCAACTAGGGATAAGCCCATTGAAGTCATCAAGTACAATGGTCGCTCCGACCCGTGGAATCATCTGGAGAATTTCCAGTCTGCTTTGAACTATACCAGACACAGGGACGCCATGGCATGTCATGCTTTTTAGGTAACCCTCACGGATGAAGCCTTGAGTAGGTTCTTGAACCTCCCATAGGACTCGGTGGACAGTCTGGGGCAGCTCACCGATAATTTCAATAATCGGTTTATCCTCCGGACAAGTATGTATCATCCCATCGATTCTCTGTTCAAGATTCAGCAACAGAAGGATGAAAGCCTCCAAAACATTGTATCCAGATGGCAGACCGCCACGGCGCGGTGCCATGACTTGGATTATTCAATCGCCGAGGTAGCGTCTAGACAATCAATCTACCTGGGGACTTTCCTTTTGAAGATCAACAAGAACTCCCTGTCTTCCTATTAAGAGTTAATGGAAGCAGCAACTCAGCAGGCTCAGGCTGAGTACCACACCTATGGGAACCCCAATGTTGCAGGTATTTCTTCCCTGGGAACTAATGCCAACGCCATACAACTTCATGGGGAGATTCTAACTCTACGAGGCAGGGCCTTTTGACCCCCGTCTCACAGACCAGCGAAGCAATAACAGACCTATGAGCTTTTCGAGCTCCGGCAAAGAGTGCAGGCCACCCCGACCGTTTGGGATACGATCTAATTCTCCAGCTAGAAGACAACAGTCCATGCCTCTCAAAACGATCAACTACTAATCACAATGTCGTGGATCATTATTTGTGCTGCTGGGCATTGGTCGACACTGGGGCAACTGTTAGCGTCATGTTCGCCAATTTCTATCGTTAGCTCCACCGTGGCCGGAAAAAGCTTTACAGTAACCAGGAGCCGCTAGTCAGTTTATTCGGAGAGATTGTCCAGCCCCTCGGGTCAGATCGCCTCACTTTAACCCTCGGGACAAGGTCCAAACATGCAAGGATCACCGCCTGGTTTGTTGTTGTTAATTGTCCTTCCTCTTATAACATCGTTGTGGGATCGGGATGTGTTGGCGGGACTCTAGTGTGTAATTGCTGGACATATGCTCATACTGAAAGTGTCAACCCCGAGCGATTTCTTGACCATAAACGAGCTTAAAGTGGACACACTCCAGAACCACCTCAATCTCATTACTACCGGGCATAACCGTCTTGAGATGATGCCCTTGGCCCCGATGGAATCCATCGATGACCGCCCGAGATGACCTTTAAAGATAGGTAAGAAGTAACTCAATAAGGCTAGGTCAGCATTATTAGAAGACACGGATTGGGTGAGTCATTTTAACATACTCTCAGATCGAAAGGTCCGGATTGGAACAGGTTTGGAGCCAGGTCTCCGGGACTAGCTTGTGACCTGTTAACGTAGTGATAATACTTGATGTAATACGCTGTATTCCTTGTAGATGAGATACGCCGTACTCCTTGTCCCTTTCCTGTCACAAGCGGCACACGTCGTGAAAGTAGAGACCACGGTGGCGTGGTCTTCAACTCTCCGACGCTCAAGTTAGGATGATGGTAATTTATGCAGAGTAACAGTAGATGATGTAGTGTACTTACCTTATGAGGTCAAGGGTTTGACATTTTATTGTTGAGTTGAGGTAGATCATTTACTTATCTTTCGATGTGGGATGAGGTCCGATTAAGTTGTTCTCTGGAGTCTTCTTTGAGATGTGCGTGAGGGCGTGTCCGTAGTCAGTTTGGGCCGTGGGGAGACCCATTGCGTAGCTAGTGCGGCTGACTCGCTGTTAGTATTGTAAGACTGGGCTATCTATTAGCCTTAATGCGTTGATAGTTGTTCTGATTATGTCGGGATAAGCCTATGCCAACAAGTCCCCCCAAGTTCCCAGTCTAGGGAGGTAATTTCTTGATTGGGGAGTTAATATTTAAGCATTTCGCCATAATCAGCGGTGGGTCCCACTGACCCTCTCGTAGTCCCCCCACTCCCCGGTTAAGAAATGCCGAGTTGTTGATGGTGTAATGGGCCGTGTCAAACCTCTTTGGGTGCTGGTGGTTTTAGTGCTTCCGTTGTAGCAGAGTAAATGTTTATGCGTAGTACGCTTGATCGCTATTTTTGAGCGTAGTGCGTCCGTCATAGCGTAGTAAACTCTTACACGTAGGACGTCTTTTATCGCTATCTTTGAGCGTAATGCGTCCGTCATAGCTTAGTGAATTCTTACGCGTAGGATGTCTTTTATCGCTATCTTTGAGCGTAATGCGTCCGTCATAGCGTAGTGAATTCTTACGCGTAGGATGTCTTTTATCGCTATCTTTGAGCATAGTGCGTCCGTCATAACGTAGTAAATTCTTACGCTTAGGACGTCTTTTATCGCTATCTTTGAGTGCAGCGCGTCCGTCATAGCGTAGTAGATTCTTACTCGTATGACGTCTTTCATCGCTATCTTTGAGCGTAATGCGTCTGTCATAGCGCAGTAAATTCTTACGCGTAGGACGTCTTTCATCGCTATCTTTGAGCGTAGTGTTGTAGGTTGAAAGCAGCGCAATTCGCGCTGTGGGCAGCACGTGTCGTGCATGCATTGGGCGGACGTGCCGTGAACGATTCAATTTCGTGGGATGTGACGTTATCCGAGAAGACAGTTATTGCATTTAGTTAATGCGTGTGTAACCGAAACGTTGCCTCGGTAACTCATGCCACGTGGCGAGATCTGGGTCGACGGCTAAGATGTGAGTAACGGTTTTCTGGATCTAACGGTTAAGGAGTGCTTTTGAGAAATCAACGGGCGAGATGTGGTATGAAGTTTACTATAAAAGGGTGAAAGGGATAAGATGGCTGTCATTATCGACAGTTCCAAGTTTTCGAATTCTAAAAACTCTCTTGTTCCCCCTCTTTTGCTCTCGTCTCTTTTCCTTCAAGCTTTGGACGGAAACTTATCAGGATCTTTGTGTAAATCGTCTTTTTGAGGTATGTTTCTGATCGGAATCTCTTTTATACGTCTTGTGATTTTAGTTGTTTGTTGGTGGATTTGTGGTTATAGGGTAAATCAGTGGTTGTGGGTTTGGGTTTTTCCGGCAAATTGGTAGGTTTTGGGTCTGTTTAATCTTTGGATGGGTGTTTTCCGGCTAAGTGGTGTGTTTGTGCGGGTGGTGTGGATGAGTTTTGGCCGCTAACTGAGTTTGATGTTCTTCGTGTTCTTCATGTTCTTCATGGTCTTCAAACTCTTTCTTGCGAGGTTCGTAGGATAGATCTAATTAACTTTTTGACTTCTAGTTTTAGGTTGTTCGTCTTTGCCTTCGGTGTTGCTTGCTGCGGCGTAATGCCTAGGATAAATATACTAACTGACAGCGATTCCGCGCCTGCAGATTGTATTGGTTTGCGTCATCATCCTCTGGGTTGTGGACGAGTGAATTGGAGGCAAACTATTTGAACTTGGTGCGGCGAAGCGGTGGAAACGACTCGCGCTGTGAGGATCGTGCTTCTGTCTTTGCAAGGGTGCTAGCGAATTGGGAAACAAGTGAATCGTCAGGCACCATGGAGTCAAGACATGAGGAGGTTGGAGAGAGTGAGGCGTATTTGAGCGTATTGCGAGTGCCTCAGGGACTAGTACTTCGGACCCAACACTGAGTCCAGCGCTTGCAAGGCGTTGGCTAGACGGCGGAGCGTAGAGGTCAGAGGTAGGGGAACAGCATGGAGCTGACTCCGCTGCGGTGAATGGCTACGTGGAGGAGTTCAAGTTACCTGCCACGGTCGTTGCTCGGGCAATTGGGCTTGATGAGTTTGGCTCGATGCTGCCTGATGAGTACGCGCTGGTTAGTCCTTCCGTACTACGTCTTGGGTCCGCTCGGGGGTGTTCGACCCAGAGACAATCAAGGACGAGACCCTCCCCATCTTTGAATTAGGGCACTCTGATTGACGTTTCCATGGGTTACAAACCCCACAACAGTCACAAATTAGCCCAACCCGGAAACACCCCCCCCCACCTAAACTTAAAACCCAGAGAAAGCTAAGACACACAAACCTAGGGTGATTGTAGTCGGACTAGAAGTCGATCTTGGTGGTTGCAAACGTCAGAATATTCTTCATTTACTATTCTCTCAAAACTCAAACAAAGCAAAAGAGAAACCCAAATTCTTCTCCTTCTATATATGAGCACCAGCTTTAATCTAAGCTGATTCCAACAGTCCACAATTGTTCGATCATCGCCATGTGCCCCACCAACCCTCAAAACACCTCGATTCCCCAACTGACGCGTCACACACGTGCACAAAACCCGGTAACTCTAACAACTTCCCCAGGCGTCATCATAACGTCCGACGTCAGCGACGTCTTGCTTTCTCAAGGGACCCACTCGTGTCCATGACATTAACCTGCGGGAAGATGGTCACTTACCCCGACCCGTCTTGGTTAATTTAAATGGTCATTCCTTGACAAGGGACTTTAGGGACTCATCTTTTTATTCCGGACAAATATACACCAAATAACCCGGGCCACTCGCTAGATCTATGGGTGCTTTGGCTGCTAGTTAACCCACGAGCCTAGCACCGATATCCTTTACGACTTCGGAATGCAAATGAGACATATTCATGGACAGACAGGTTTTTCCAGGAACTACTTGACATATTTGCTAAGTGTTTGCCCGAAGGTGCAAACCTTCCTAAAACCTTATATCAAGCGAAGAAGTTATCTGATGATTTAGGTTTTAACTATATAACAGTGGATGCATGTCCTAATAGCTGCATGTCGTTTAGAAAAGATGATGCTGATCTTGATGCATGTTTAATATGTAAAGCATCTCAGTGGAAAGATGGAGGTGGAGTATGTTCTGGGGTTGGGTCAGAGAAAAGGAAACTTAAGGCAGCGAAGCAAGCAAGATACTTTCCGTTAAAGCCACAATTATAGAGATTGTTTGTCCTCTAAGACAGCAGACCTAACGAGATGGCATGTTGAAAAACGTGCAGATGATGGTGTCTTTAGGCATCCGATAGACACTCTTGCTTGGAAAGATTTTGACACCAAACACCAAAGTTTATCTGTTGAGGTTCGAAATGTAAGGCTTGGCTTAGCTTCAGATGGATAATCCATTCGGAACTATGAATATAGCTTACAGTACTTGGCCTATCATGTTGGTTCCATACAACCTGCCACCACTTTTATTGATGAAGCAGCCTTATATTTATCTATTTTTGCTCATTGATGGACCGAAGGGACCTGGTAATCGGATTGATGTCTACATGCAGCCCCTGATTAAGGAACGGAAGGAACTGTGGGAAGAAGCATTACAAACTTATGATGCTTCAACCAACCAGATGTTTCAATTGCATGTTGCATTGCTGTGGACAATCAATGACTTTCCTGCCTTGGTAAATTTATCGGGGTGGAGTACAAGTGATGAATATGCTTGCCCAACTTGTAGTTTTGATAAAAGATCAAAATGGCTGCCCAATGGTAGAAAGTGGTCATATGGAAGTAGTAGGAAGATGGTTGCCTTATGATCACAAGTACCAGAAAGATTCCAAGTCCTTCAATGGTTCACAAGAATATGCAGGACCTCCTGAAAGAAAGTCTTGTACCGATTTGCTTGCACAACTTGAATCCAACGGTGTACTTACAGAGTATAAAAAGGAGGATATGTTAGTGAGGCACAGGCTTGGGCCGGAAAGACCAGAAAAAGATCCTTCCAAGAAGAAGAAGCACAACTGGAAGAAGAAGAGCATTTTCTATGAGCTTCCTTATTGGCAGTTCAACCTCTTACAATACAACTCTGATGTCATGCATTCAGAGAAGAATTTCGCAGACAATTTTCTTGGCATCGTAATGGGAGCTCCTGGCAGAACAAAGGATAATTTGAATTATCGGCGTGATCTTGAGTTTTTGAAAATTAGAAACCATTACCATGTAAAGACAAGTGAGTCAGGTTCTGAATACTTTGAGCGTGCTGAGTATGAGATGAGTAAAGAAGGAAAAAATACATTCTGCTCAGCCTTATTTGATTGTAGAATGCCTGACGGTGCTGCTTCTAGTATTGCAAAGCATGTGAAGAAGATGGATCGTACCATTGGAGGTCTAAAAAGTCACGACATGCATATTCTTCTACAACAACTTATTCCCTTGTGTATACGACAATCTTTACCGAAGCATGTGGTTGAAGTACTGATTGATGTTGGGAAGTTTTTTAAGGTGTTGTGCTCGAAACTTCTCTGTGCTATTGACTTAGAAGAGGCGCGTTCTCTCATCATCGTTACCCTTTGTGATCTGGAGAAGATATTTCCACCATCATTTTTTGATGTTATGGAGCATTTACCTATCCACCTAGTTGAGGAAGCATTAATTGGTGGTGTTGTCCAGCTTCAGTGGATGTACCCCATCGAAAGGTACTAAATTATGTATGACAAATGGCATGTCCAGAAGCATTAATAGCTAATGAATATCTGATGGAAGAATGCATGAGCTGTAGTAGCCAATACCTTGAAGATGTGGAGAGTCATTCAAACAAACCTTTGAGAAGAAAGATCGACGATGTTGACTCTAACAAGGGAAAGACTTTTCTGCTCCCAGAAGTTACTCGATCACAAATTTATCGTTGGGTCTTGTTTCATACTGATGCAATCACACCATATCCGAGGTGAGTTATAAAGATTTTGTATATTTGCATCTACTTTAACATATTATTTTGATGATTGACATGCCACTGTATATAATTTCAACCTTTGCTGATCATTTGTCAAACTATGCAGGGAACATTTGGTGACAATTAAAAATACTTATCCTAATATCGATGAGAACATCGTGGCACGTATGCATTTTGATGAGTTTACGGATTGGTTTTAAGGCACATGCGAGTTGATCACAGCTGCATTTATATTATTATGTTTAATTACAGGTACTTTTATAAAGGTTGCTTACATATTGCCTCTAAAACAGGTGTTGACTTTGCAAAATCAAGGAGATATGTCTATATCAAAAATACATTGTCACTCTGTCTAATTATCCAAGTCGTTCAGCAAGAAAGGTGAATTCCTATAATACTAGTGGCTACTATTTCCGTGTGAAGAGTATTGATAACGCCCGAACCAGATAAAATAGTGGAGTGGCTTTAAAGGGAGACATTTTACCGTATTATGGGAGGTTGACTGAGATTATCAAGATCACCTACTCAACATATGTTAACTATGTGATTTTTAGGTGTGAGTGGGCACATCCTACAGCATGGGTGAAACTAGATCCTTTTAAGTTCACCCTAGTTAACTTCAAAAAGTTGTTATATCAGCATGATAGGGTTACAGATGAACCATTCATCTTGGCATCTCAAGCTTGTCATGTGTGGTATAGTCCAGATCCCTCAGGAGATGGCTGGTTAAATGTCACTGAAGTACATTCAAAAGATTTTTCCTATGTGCAAAGTGACTGCAACGTCGATAAAGAAATGGAGTTTGTGGATGATATTGAACCAAATGAATAGGCTTAAGGGCAGTAGAGATATTAATATGCCTGAATTTTTTATTTTGGGTTTTCAGGTTGTATTGATGTTTGAAACTAATGAAATGATGATTTTGAGTGTAGAATGACCAGCAGCTGATTATATCGTGCATTTTGCCTTTTCTTGTTTGGTTTAAGTGTCATATGAAATGCATTTGTTGTTCTGATCATGCATATATTGTTTTATGTGCTTCTAAATAACTTGTCGTTAACTTACTGTATTTTGTAGGTACTGATCAACATGAAGAGAACAAGGGCTTGTAGACCGCGTGACATGGCAGAGTTGTTGAATCCAAGTGGTTCAAGTTCAAGCTGGATAAGTAGCTCATCACACTCATTAAATTCATATCATCGTCGTCCACCTTTATCACCACCGGTGCCTTCAACTACTCCCCCTCCTCCACTGCTTTCTTCAGAGCCTACTTCACCCTCAGGTTCGTACTTCTTTTATATCATTTTTTTCTTGTTTGAAATTCTCCAACAGTAAAGTATTCGACTACTACAAAAGTGCTACTAATCGACTTCCTTGTCAGATGTTGAAGCACAACATGTTGCCCCCTAAAGGTCACAACAAAGGTATCCATAAGTGGAACACTGGAAAAAAGGTGCACATTGATTTTGACGACAAATTCCAACCTATCAGACCAAGAGTTGGGCAGTTCAAGTCACAATTAGGCCAGATTGTGCATGATGGCTATAGGATTCCAATGACAACTTTGGATTGGAAATCTGTTAATCCTAAGGTCAAGAAAGGAATATGAGCAGAGTTCAGGTATACACTGTATTCATAAATGTTTTAAGGCTTGAAAACTATTTACTTTAACTACTTTCTTTATTTTTCTATATGACGTACAAAGAAACTTGATTGATTATCCATAAGGATATAAGCCTATTTGTCTTAAATGCTGTAATAATCTGTGGAAGGACAACAAGGGCAAGACGAAAGCCGCATTTTTTGAGAAAAAAAAACACAATCCAGAGCTCCTTGATATGGTTCCTTGGCATATTGTGTCGGATCAGTGGCATGTGCTTGTTAGGTACTGGAGCTCTGAGGATATGCAGGTACAAGTCTTATGTCATTTAATTCCCTAAATCTTAGCCAATTAGGTAGGATAGACTGTAATTGTGAGCAACGTGGACTAGTTCCTAATCTGAGTACTTATTTGGTAGATACTAGCAGTTCCCTTTCTTGCTTTACGTGTGTTATTTGACATTTTCTACATCTTATGTTATTTTTCAAATTATTTGGTAGGCAATTTCTCATAGAAATTCCTGCAACCGAGAGCAACATGGACAACTTCATCATACAGGACGAACAAATTTTGCACAAATAAGACATGACATACGTACTTGTGTTCATTTTTAGTTATTGACTGATGACTACATTATAATTTATTAGTATTGAATTTGTTATACTGACTATTAAATCTTGGTAGATGAACAAAGTGGAGAAGAAACCTCAAAGATGAGCATGTGGATAAAAACTCGCAATGCACTTCATCCAGAAGTTGCCGCAATCATTGTACGTTTAAGTTTATGGTTATATAATTAATACTTGTGTTTTCTCATTCATTTTTTCCCTTGAAACTAATCAGCCAATTTTTAATTAATACGCAGGAAAATTATGCAAGATTATTAGGGAAGAGGCTGAGGACCAACAAGACTCCATTGTTGTCAAAGATCGTATATTTCATCACCTTATTGGAGATAATTGTCATGGTTATTGTCGAACCTATGGTGTTGTTGTCCCACGTTGTTTGGTGTATACAAAAGAACATGTGGCAGCACCTATTAGCACTGAAGACCTTATAAAGCAAGTCATTGAGGAAGTAACCGAGAAACTGGAATAGTGTTTCCAAAGGAGATTAGATGAGACGGTTAAAGGCCTTATTGAGCGATTCCAATGTGACTGCCCTGAGGGAAGAAGCAGGACTGCACATTCAGTTGTAAGTGAATTTCTTATATGTACAAGCATTGTTAATATTTTGAAGGTTTCAGCATTGATCCTTTTTTTAGAAGAATTGAGAATTTTGATAATTAGTTTTCAGTACTTGTGGTGTTTTCAAGTACATAATAGTTTGTGTTGTGCAGTTGGCTTGTCTACATATGAAGTATGAACTTGGTCATTTTTAAACTCGTTGATGAGTAGTTTTCAACACCTGTGGTTTTTTCAATACGGTTTACAAATAATTGTTTTTGTTAGAATGAATGATTTGAAGTAGGGTTTAGCATGAAAAAGAGTTAATTTGGTACTTTGGTATAATCAAGTTATGCCAACTGTACTGATTTTGTTTTCTTAATTCAATATTGCATATGTCACTTGCTTTATTTTGTATATGGTTTTGAAGATTATAAAGTTAGGTCAGTGGTTGAAAGAATTCTTTACAACCATTTATACTAAGGCCTAGTCTATAGCAGTCCATTTTCCTCAACAGCCCAGTATTGCTGCCAATCATGTAATAGCTTAGCATGTGTGAGCTGCACTGTGCATACCTCTGTCTTTTGTATTCCTCTGAGGACTATATGTATTAGCTCCCACCTCTTTCAGAGGTATCTATGAAATATAACCAATCCCGTTTCAATCCTTTAAGCTTTCAATTCTACAACTTTCCTTTTGTTCTTGAATTTATGCCCATTTCCATTTTAGTGCTACTGTGGTTGTATCATAATGCAATCAGTGGCTATAATGTGAGGAGGGAGTCTGTAGGAAAGCAGGGAACTAGCAGCATTGGGAAAGAATCAACTAATGAGGAAGGACTTGATTCACATGGACATCATGATCGTGTTGTTGATGATGGGAGGCATGATCTATCGCCCCCAAACTAATTAATATGCAGGTTATTTCTTAATTTTAACATGTTAAGACTAAGTTTGAATAGTGGTGGCTTTCTTTAAGCAGTATAACTCTTTTGTTTTAGTTGATAATGTGTTGGGATATGGAATATTGTTCTTAATTGACAGTTGGTTTTGTATCCAAAGGAA
Source organism: Argentina anserina (assembly GCF_933775445.1). Classification (NCBI taxonomy): domain Eukaryota; kingdom Viridiplantae; phylum Streptophyta; class Magnoliopsida; order Rosales; family Rosaceae; genus Argentina; species Argentina anserina. The sequence continues at coordinate 18,632,085 of NC_065877.1, forward strand.
TGACTTATTCAATTGGTATTACTTTGCTTTTGTGTTGGATTGAATGATTGTTGTGATGATATAATGTTGGTTGTGAAAAAAGTGCACATATTGAATAAAGATTGCATGAGATTTGAATCAGGTCTTTTTACCTTTTGGCTTCTGGTAAAAATGAAGCTCGTTACAGCCAAATGCCGTAGCAAAATTGTAATAGCCAGCTACAGGTATTTCTGTTTTTGCGATGGTAAAATAGACGTCACAAATATTGTCCCTTTTTAAAAAAAAAAGCGGGAAATATAAACAATATTTGGCGGGAAATTCCAAATTATAAACATTTGCAACCGCAATTTACCGTCGCCATGTATAAGCATTCGGTGACGTAACGACATATTTGCGACGAGAATATTCAATAGCAAACTATCACGACGGCACATTTTTGTGGTCACCAAATAAGTTGACCACAGCTAATTGTCGTAGCGGTTGAGTTTTGCCACCCACCTATGCGCAACGCATCAATTGCCGTAGCGACGCCGTCGCAAATGAGCATTTGCGACGGCAAATTTACTTTTAGCTACGGTTATGCGCCGTGGCCAATTGAATTTTTTTTTATAGTGGTCGTTCAGTAGAGGAGAGAGAACAGAGAGTTCTTCTCTCTGTGTTGTCGAACAGAGAAGGATAAATGATGAAGAAAGATGGCACTAGGCCTAAAATAAACATGGGTTTTTGGGCTGAAACAAGTGGCCACGACTTTGGGCAAATTTAAGAATAGAAATAGGCTTTCTTTTAAGCCTGGTAGTAAAAACTCCAAATCAAATAATAGGAATTCAGCCAAAGGTAATGAATGATCTATGTTAATCTAACGACCAAAGTGAAGTCGCGTAAAACATTTTGAAAACACAGGAAAATAATTTGTAAAATCAGAAAAATATTTTAAAACGTCAAAAATACTGATGGCGACGTATAGTGTAATATTAACGTATTAAATTATGTTATTCGACAAATGTCGATTAATTAGTTCTAATGTGTCAGTTAATTGAAATAAAAAATCTCGAGTATTATAATAGAATTAGCTACTTTCAAAAAAGACTATGCCGAAATTTTGACATGCCTTTTTTGGAGATGGTCACCGCATGACTTACTTCAGGTATTAAGGTTATATTTAGGGCGGGTCGGCTCAATTTAAGTTAATTGGTTACCAGTCAGCAACCTTAGCCCACCCTTATGCACACGTGGCTTCGTAGAAGGACCCGCAACAGCTGACGTGGAACTATCCCTTCTATCAACCGACTGAGAAAGACCTAGGGTTTCAGAACCCAGATTCCGATCAGAGACAGACGGAGAAGACGGTATATAATTTCCCAGCCGCAACCCAAAGAGTAGAGACAAACCAACCCAATCTTTGCAAGTAACGATTATCCGGCCTCCTCTGACGTCGATCTGGCCGAGAATAACCAAGCGGAGGGTGAATAACACGATTCCATTGATGTTGAGTCACTGTAGCATGAGGCAGATAGGGGAGAGCAGACATAGCAGGACCAAACTTAACCCAATCAGGATGCCGAGAATACAGACGACTGGAATTAATATGCCCCAAACGAGAACACTTATAAGTTATACCAGAACCAAGAGAGGCGCTCATACTTCATCTCTGCCCAAACTGGATGACCTGGAGCAATATCAAACCAAAAACCTAGACAAAGTGGCTTTCTTGCATCAACCTAAACTCGAAAACGAAGGAAAACCGGATTAACTTCATCCAAGTCTGGAACATCCATCTCAAGAATAGAACCAACATCAACTCCTATCCTTTGAGCAATGGAATGAGTAAGATTACCCAGTTGCAAACCATGCACCTGAATCCAGAACGGAACAAAGTGAAGCGTTATATCCTCCAGACGACACTGAGGAGGCCATCGATGAATGGACATAGTATACCCAAGAACTGACCAGGGACCATTATCAAGGATATGATCAGCAGCAGCTTCCGTCGGAGCCACAACAAAAAAAGTGGAATGACCACGAATCAGTTCCATCCTAAACCTGCCAATTTCAGCCCAAGCAGAGAAAACATTATTGATAACAGATTGTGCATGGATAGAGTCATCAGAGATTACTGCTGCCACCAGATGAATATCCCTCACACGAGATGCATATTCTGGAAGAGGAATATGGATAAACAACGACCCTCGAGGAATAACTTCCGCCGATCTAGACATCGGAGGAAAACTAGAAATCCGAGTAGGGGTCTCATTAGAGGACATAGGGAGAGGGGTGGGTTCAGGGCCGGCCGTGAAAAATTTGAGGCCCAGTGCAAAGAAAAAAAAATGGGCCATTCCCCATACAAAAAAACAAACAGAAAAAAAAATTGGCCTTTATATTGAAAAAAAAACAAACAAACAGAAAAAAAAAAATTTGGCCTTGGCCCAGTACTACCTCACTGGCTGCCCCCCCCCTCAGGGCCGGCCCTGGGTGGGTTGTGGTGGAGGGGAGAAGGAGAGTGAGGATAATTAGAGTCCATTATGAAGTCTGAATTGCACTTGTGAGGAGAGGACGGGCACATTGTAATTGCATGAGAAAATAAAATAGGTACCATGCAACTATGAAGAACAAGCCACACGTTCTAAGTGATCAGAGAAGTACACAAATCGTACAAAGCTAATAACCAAACCCGTAGAACGGCTGTGAAGAAAAGAGAGGGTACTCTTAGGTAAAGCTTTGCATGACGAACAGGTGGGAGGGAAAGAACATAGGACACAGAGTAGTAAATAAAAGGTTGCCAAGTAATCCAGAATAAGGAGGAAGAGATAGATGATACGAAAAAATAAGAAAGGAATAGAAGGATGAAAGAGCTAGGGGTGGAAAAACAAAAAACCATACTCAACTGGGATTGGTGCAAGAAGCACCTGGACTGATAAGAAAACTTCCACCCACAGAGGAGAGAGGAATTCAAGCTGGTACACAGCTCCGAGGTTATGAGACGAGTAGTGTGATGTCCCAACACATAATGTCTAGACGGACCCAAAACAAATTGAATTAAATTGGTTAATTATCTTAAGGTTTTGATTTAGAAAATGGATGGCCGAACATGCATGTAACTAAAATGCCAACACGTAGTTGTAATTGAGAGAGAGTGATGATCTCTATCACAATGCCACGCATGCGCTCTGGATCCGAACACACCGATCTCTCACGAACAGAATCCGCATTTTTCTTCTTTGTTCGTGAATTCGCACTCGAACACCCCGTTTGGTCTAGAATTGAGATTTCAAAGCCATCCCAAGATGTCATCCTTTGATTCCTTCGCTAACAAGGATGAACCCCAGAACCCGTCCCCTGCCACTCAACCTTTCAACGACGATGGTTACATGGGTTACGACTCGTCGATCAACCCTCCCACCCAGGTCGACATTCCCTCCTCCGACGCGCCACCTCTGCCGCCAACGCGCCACTCTGGGGACTTCCAGGACGACGTCGGATTCGGAATTGAAGGCTTCAACCCCCAAAACGCCAGCGGCTACGCCTCGCCATTTGATTCGGCAGTTCCCGATAGCAACGCAGATGGTGAGAATGAGGGTGACATTTTCAGTACCGATGGGTCGGTTCTTCCGCCTCCAGAGCAAATGCGCGATGAGGGTTTTGCACGACGCGAATGGCGCCGGTGAGTTCTCATACACATAACAACGTATGTCATGCTTTATATATATGCATTTGTACATGCATGTAATCGGTGATCCTGATTCGTGGTGGGTGATCTTTTCCCTGTGTTTGGGAATTGTATTTTATTCTGTGTTATGTTGTTGTTGGGTGGATATACTCGATCATATACAACGACAAGGTCTTATTTATAAAAAATTCTACTATACATCAATGTATATTGTATATTGTATATTCTATGTCCGACTGTTGATATTATATTGTGAGAGGTTAAAAAAAAATATTTGTGATTAACCGTTAGATGTGAGATATATAACATACATTGATGTATAGTAGATTAACTCATTGTTAGTACCCAATCTACTTGCATATAAGATTCATATTCTGCTGGGTAAGACTCTTGAAGCTATTCAAGGTTTTATAATTTCCGAAAAAGAATTTACCAATAATACCTATTTTGTGGAGAATTCAAGTGGGGAGTTCAAGCAACGAATTCATTTTTTTATTTTCCACACAAATCTAGAATTTTCAATTTATAATTATCAAATAAAAGAATTATCTTTTGGAATTATAAAATCATCACTTTTAATTAAAGTCTCTCCTTCTTTCCTTCATCCAAACACTAATTACAGCCAAGTCATTTGGTGGTTACTGCACACAAGCTACAATTCTACAACAAATCGAGTCAACAATACACTAAGCAACTAGTTACAGCTGCCTACAAATTATATTGCATAGAAGTGCCGATTGAACTAAGGACTAGAGGTTTTCATCTTGCCACATATTAGATTGTGCATTATTCAATCTAGTGGAAAACGCTTAACAGTTAACATTGCTTTATATATATATAGATATATATATATATATATATATATATATCATCATCATCAATTATAACCATGCGCTGATGGGAAAAGCGCACTATTAGCATATATTTATTTTTTAGCATCCTTTTATCTATTATTATCATAATGGATGATATGGATTATGAGCTTGAGAGCTTTTCCAACAAAGGGAGAAAACTACAATTAGACCAGGTTCAAGTTAATATGAGCTTTTGTAGAGTCTAACTCCACTATTGTTTGACTCGATTAGTAGGCTATATCCTTTAGACATCCATGAGGCCTGGTCTATGATAAAGAGCCGAGTCTACTTCTATATTCGAGTGATCTCTTAATATTGTGCAGATACTTTCCTTTTCCTTTTGGATTTTCAAAGGGAATAAAGGGTTGTTTGTTAGCATTATATATCTATAATAAAAGATTGCTACTTTTCTTTTCAGTGATAATTCGTTAAATAATAATGATTTTACAGTATCCGTTTGTCTTTGTTTCTGTTTTGTTTTTTCTTTTGGTCATTGGTTTTCATGGGATTAAATTACATATTTAATCATTCATCATGCATTCTTGCAGTTTAAATGCCATCCATCTCGAGGAAAAGGAGAAAAGAGAAAAGGAGATGCGAAACCAGATCATTGAAGAAGCTGAAGAGTTTAAACGTTCCTTTTATGAGAAAAGGAAGCTCAATTGCGAAACTAACAAGATTAACAATAGAGAAAGAGAGAAGGTAGTACTGTGAACATAATGATTGTATATTCGACATTGTCTACCTGTTCAATCTGACTCTCTTACTTCTAGACCGCATGGTAGTACGCGAAATGCATCATAGAACACCTTTCTGCTTCATGTATAATAGCTAAAATTATCCAACTCTGGTTGCAGCTTTACTTGGCCAACCAAGAGAAGTTCCACAAAGAAGCCGACAAACACTACTGGAAAGCAATTGCGGAGATCGTTCCTCGTGAGGTCCCTAATATTGAGAAGAAGAGAGGGAAAAAGGATCCTGATAAGAAATCTTCAATCGTTGTCATACAGGGCCCCAAACCTGGGAAGCCTACTGATCTTTCACGTATGCGCCAAATTTTCCTGAAGCTAAAACAGACTCCTCCACCACACATGATGCCTCCTCCACCAACACCTGCCAAAGATGGCATGGACGGAAATGATGGAAAGGAAGGGAAAGACAAGAAGGAAGGGAAAGATCCAAAGAATGGAAAATCGGACACACCAATTGCAGTTGGTGCTTCAGCTGCAAAAGCACCAGTCTCACCTTCTAAAGGTGTTACTCCCAATGGTACAAAGGATATCTCAACGCCAAAGGCTCTTGCTGAACCAAAAGTTGAACTAGAAGGTCAGCCATCTGTTGAACCGAAGGATGAACAACCTTCAGAACCCCAGGGTTAGCAACTCAATGAAGCAGGGCCAACCCTTACAGAGTGATGTTAGTATGTTGCATCCTCATTTTTTTTTTCATTTACATTCATTAGGAAGAATAAGCTTAGTTATATATGTTGATGCTCCCGAGTCTGCAACATGGAGTGTATAGTCTGCGGAGGTTTCTTTCATACTTGCTTAGGGTTCTATGTAGGTCAGGTTCATAAGTGGACTACAAGTTTGTGTTCACTCTTTTCATGTCAACTATATTTAGTTATTTGAAATTACATACGTTCTATGTTTTGGCTTCCTAACACCTGGCTGTTGTACTTGTTGATCTTTAGTCAATAGTTAATATAATTATACGATTAATACAAGTGGAAGGCAAGATATCTGAGCTGAGACTAAACAATCAGTTCAATCTGACAATCTTTAAGCATGCATGCAAAGAAAACATTGGAGAAATTTTAAAACAAGGATGCAGAATTGTAAGTGGAACCATAACCTAGACCTCGACACCATTATAATCTAGTTGAAGGCAGCTTTGCCTTTCTGATTGGTATCGGATGACTGTGTATCAAGTCTCGTGCTTTGGAACCCCATGCATATGTTGTCATTTGTCAACCTGTATTATTAATATGGTGGAGGATTTTACTAAAACCTGAATTGAGTATAGCTTAAGGCACGGGAGGCCTGGCGAAGTAGGCTAGACCATCAGGCTAGATATTCCAAACTGCATTTGCTTGTTTTTTTTTTTCTCAATCAAGAAAACATTTCAGAGATACATGAGCTTTAGTTTGGAACAAGCCAAACAACGAGAAAGAAAAAAAAGACTCCAAAAGAAAAAAGTCAAGTTCTAAGTACTCACATCAGCAAAAAAGCGAATCAGAGACTAAACAGACCGTAAACTATGGCAGAATGTATTGGCTATAACGCCTGAACTTCTGAACTCATGACAAACCCTAACACATCTAAAGTACAAACAACGGTGATGAACTCTGAGCTAACTCCAAATTGCATTTTTTTTAACAAGGAAAAAGTTATATTAATAAACTTTAAAAGTACATAGAGCAAACGTATTGAAAAACAAGGAAACATAAGTAGATGCACAAACACATCAAGAAGTAAAACTAACTAAGTAACCATGTGACTTGATGCACTAAGACCCCACACTGCATATGTCAAGAAAGCAGTGTAAAAAGGTGAGTAACTGTAACCATAACCTAGGAGATCGAGAACTAGCAAGAGCGACATAAACTCAAGTGTTGACAAACGACCTATCAAGAACTAGAACTGATCCCAGAACAATATGAGCAACTCTTTCGGACGCAAGATCCGACTATGAGTGCGTCTCGGGTCCAAAATATGGATCCATATCTGACCCGAAAACAAGTGGAGTACAGTTCAGGGCCAAACCCAAACAGCTCCAAACCACAAACTCAAATAATTGGGCCCCTAACAAGAGAAGGCCCAGGAGGGATTCCTCAATCCACCCACCTAGTTGGGCACCCAAACGCCGTCACCTGGTACATATCGCACCTCCACTCAGTGGCTCATCGAATCCTGCCAACTACCACCGTGTGACAGTGAGCCCCTCCTGACCAGATTTGAAAACCTCCACCGACCCAAGACTACCAGCCCCACTTGATTTGCGAGATGCCGTCGTACAAGCTGGAGCCAAACGAGCCACCAATCAACACCTACGACAGTGCTACGTCGACGGCCAGGATCCCAAATACAGGTCTAACACCACCGATATGATCTGCTTGTGTAAGACGCCGCCGTCTAACGCAAGATGCCGCCACCTTGCCAATCAGATCTGCAACCGATCCACGATTTTGGCGCCACCTCCCAACGCGAGACAACCCCGCCTTGCTACTCCGCCTGCCCAGCCACAAACCGCGCCCTCACATAGATTCGAGAGAGAAGACCCCCAAGCCTATTGACGATGCAACTTGCAGAACTCGATTCTGATCCATTGAGAGGGATCCTTTGTGTTCCCCAATGAACGACGGAGAACTTACCAGAGTAGGTAGGCCACCGACAACTGCCACCCCTAACCCTAATAGAGCTTTGCCAGGTTTCGCCATCTTTATTGATAGGCTCTGAACTGGATTTGTTGTTATTGGAAAATAACGAGGATAGTGATTTGAACGTTTATATATTTTGTACTACATTGGAATGTTATCTTAAGTTTTTTTTTTTTACTGTGGGAAGCTAAGTCTGATTCGATCTCAATTTCTCGACCCGCCATCATAATAATATATATCTCTTTTTCTTTTTTTGAGAAAGAGTCGGTAATAATAATATCTCAGGTATTGCTATCTAAATGAAACGGATCCATATGGTATCAAATGAACCCAATGATGATGAGAGGAAAGAAAAAATGAAAAGAAAATTCGAAAGAGGGAAGGGAGTAATAATGTAATAATTATATAAAAGGGGGACCCCAGATCCCTTCCCATGTTTGCTGGGCCTTTTTGACCCTTTTCAGTATACAGTATATTTCTTGTGAGCGAGAGAGATTGCATGTGGGTGACCCGACCATGTGAGTTATTCATACCACCAATACATTACATTACATTACATTATGGTGACTATTACATATCAATGCTCACATATATACGTACATGTGCTCTAAAATTCTATGCCTCATTTAAACGGTTCGAGTCAAAAAAACAAACCCATTAATGCTCTTATGCATCTATCATTCGTATCATATCCCTCCTTCCCTACAAATCACGATATCCAATACTATATTGGATTCCCTTATAAACTCTTTCCACCACAAGAACACATGATGTACTTTTCTGGCTCCTTCCTCACTGATTAATGCTTCATCAGCGCACCCATTATCACAATTAACCCCCAATATATGTTGTTCTTGTGGTGATTTTAACTTCTCTCTATAACCATATATCGACCGTAGAGTCTATAACTCACTATAAATTAATAGATATATAATAAGTTTTTATGATATATAAATATTTCATGTTTTTATATAAAGTTCTATCAATTTACTTAATTAATTTTTAAAATCTAAATTTTTCTGAAATTTCCATCGGAATTTCTGATTTTCGAATCTTTGATATTTTTATTTTTACCGAAATTTTAGTCATTGCCTTAGATATCCACACACGCTCTGATTTTCGATTCGTCGATATTTTTGTTTTTACCGAAATTTTAGTCCTTGCCCTAGATATCCACACACGCCTGAGAAATGAGACTAGTTATAGTTAACGCTTTGTACTGTTTGTAGTTAACACTTTGTAGTTTTGATCGGCTTGTTTGATGAAACACCCTGATCCCAAATCAAATTATATATAATCAAGAATGGATCGGACCTCGTGATTTAGAAATTAGAATACATGCAACTCGCAACGGTCGAACTAGAATAGAAAAAAACACATACACATTGCATTCGGTAGCATGCGCTCTCTCTCCGGTTTTGGAGAGGGCCATACAATACAATACGATACAATCAACAATTCAACCACGCTACAATTCAAAGAAAGAGCCGGCGTTGGAGGCTAATTAATATACTTCAATCCAACGGCTACTTTTCTTCAAAGAAAAACAAAAACACACTAGAAATTATAACAAACAAAGAGGACCCGACAACTTCTCCTTTGGCGTCGTGGGGATCCTTTTGCCCTTTTAGGCATGGCAGAACTAGAAATTGAGGCGAGAGGTGTAAGTGGCTTTGGGTGACCAATTGCTGGGAATTACATCCCGGGCGATGAGGCTTTTTGCTGTTGAAAGTGTGGTTATCTTCACTGAGAATGGCCCTCTCAGAGATCCTTCTCCCTCAATGCACCAACTTGCTCCCCAGACATGCCTCATCGCTAGCCACTCACTAGAACTTGCCTGCCAACATGTATATATACATCATCAATCATATTGTCGATATACATAATCACTAATTTAGCTTTAAATGTAAGAATGATGCTAGTCAATAAGCATCGGTCGTACTTCTCTTATGTGCATTGATCCGACGTCTCCATCTCCATCCTCAAACTCTACCAGAAGTGAGAGCCAGAAGTTGGTCGAACCTTCATTCACATGGAAGGCCACCTGCTTCCCTGGATATTTGCATGGTGTCCTGCACATCGTTGTTAAACGTTAAAACGAGAGCAAAAGCAAGAAGAAGAAGGCATGAAATGAAAAGAAAAGCCAAAACGACAAAACATGACCGTTAAATAGAATTTATTGTTACCGTCGATAAAGAACGGAGAGTTCGCCTTGGTTTCTGAGAAGGCCATGCTCCCCGGCAATAGCCATTCGGCCAAAGGCTGCGCCACTGAGGTCGAAGTGGGTCCGCCCACCTGAGCAATACCCACCGGGGCACTCGTCGGTGACTATTATAGTGACGGCCCGTCTGGAGCAGATGGACTTATCCAAGCACTTGACTTTGTAACAAGCTCCGCAACCCTCGCCATTCTTGAACAGCACCGGGCTGACCGCGCCCACTCTCGCTCTCAGTGGCTTGACGTCGACTAAGGAGCCGTACCCACATGCGCCGCCGTCGCTGCCGTCACCCTCGGGGCTGCCGTACCAGGTGGCCGTGGCGGGAAGCCACTGCGAGGTTTGAGCTGAAACAATGGCCGCTAGTGATCCAAAATGGACCACCAGCAGCAAAATCCCATATCCAGGGAGCTGCATTATGTCGGTAAAGATCAAGAAAAGGTCTGCCGGTGTCGGCACCAGTGTGAAAGGCCGATCTGCCGACACTCGCTATAGCTAACCAACAATTTAGTGAGCAAGAGGAAAATGGGCTCAAAGGGTTTGGGGGAGTGGAGTGTTATATAGTGTGCGTAGCAATATGGCCTTTGATTTAACAATGCAATAAAAGTTGAGAGCACTATAGGAAGAAGAGAAGAGATCACAGAAGAGAAGAAGGAATGTTTAGTTTATATTATTTACAGACATGCCACGCTAGTGAGGAGGGCGACGGTCAAAGCGTTAAATCCGCACCCCGATCTGTCTTCTTTTCTGTTGGGAGAGGGGTGTTTTGGTCATTTGGGGTTGAGTGGCTGTACCGTTAAGGCTGCACGTGATTCTTCTTCGCGGTGGCCCAGAGCAACAGACCGACTGAAGACTTTGACGAATGTGGTGTGAACTCTGTCTCACCCAATTAGCTGATGATGCTGTACAAAACATATGGAGTGCGACGTTTTGTTATTTTGTTAGGTGTGTTACATTTATCTCTTTTTTTAACGTAGATTGGACTTGTAATTTCAGTCCTGATTTTTTACATGATACATTTTGAAATGAGATAAGAATGTCCATATAGTATAGTGTCACAATCTAAGAATCACGGACACGAACATAAATATTTATATTGAACACAATATGATAAACACCTCGAATGTAAAATATTTTAGATATAAACACATAATAGACACGTTAATTAATTTTAATTTTATTATATATTTTGTATACATACCGTTTTTCTTTGACCTATTAGAGGAGGAAAAAGAAGAATGGGAGAGGATTTTAATTTAGATATCTTTCAAGGTTGAAATTAAAACAAAGAACTAAAACACAACATTACTAACCTATACATCCACACTTAATCTTTTTTTGCCGTGTTCAATCGTCGTCTCCGATACGGGACACGTCACCTCTTGGGCGTGTCCATGCTTCCTAACTCACAACATTAATTGTTATTCTAGTAAGTGCTAATGTTGGGTTGGGACACTAGTTCTGTACGAGGGTGAATATTGTAGGGTTATTGTTCGCTTGAGGCCTCAAACATTTGAGGTTAAAGCTCCTTGTTTTCGTATGATATGTTGCAGTGTGGAGTGATGTTTAAATCCAATAAATAAACACAACAATTGTTAAAGGCATCCATGGATCAAAGCTGTGCACCGACAAGTTAGTTAGGTTTTTTATTATTGTTTTATATTGGAAGTTAGTTAGGTTAAGGACTCGTACGCAGCAGAATTAACAGAATTGTAAATACACCGCATGGAAAAAATAAAGACTTCTCTAGTCAGTCTAGTGCTCTTTAAAAGAAGATATTTCTCAAAGGCGTTCCTGTTGTTTGACCAACTATATTTCATAATGACAATTGACAACGGCCCCACACCCCTCTCATGGCACAGAACACAAAATCATATAACAAGATAGAGGCCACGTTTCAATGCTCTTTTCTAGTCTTCTTTTTTAGCAAAGCATTTTCTGGTAGTTATAACTTTTGTTTTTTGGTTAATTTGGTAGTTAAAACTTAAAAGCAGATCTTTTGGAAAAGAACATATGTGAATCCTTTCAGCAATATTCTTACCTTTAAGTACATGTCATGGATGTGATGAGTATCTGATTCATACTTTTCCAGAATGGAATTAAAAATGAGGTCATTTTTATTACTTCTACCTTTCCCCTTTCCCCACCCCCCCCCCCCCCCTTTTTTTACCAGTTCTTAGTAGGTGCTTTTAGGGGTGTACTTTGTTCGTGTTGAAATCCAGGTGCGCGGGCACATGCAGATCCAGCCTTACAGAAGTAGACCCAGAAATACACACCACTGCCCTATATAATTCTCATATGATGCCACTCTAATTTCATGAGGGCAATCACTCGTCAATCCAATCATTATTGTACTGTGCATGTGGAGCAATCCGATACTACCAAACTAATAAGTCGTTCATGATTCATGTGATACAAACTAACCCTATGGGAATTTCTCATTTCTGTTCTAAGTCAAACACCCTATATGATTCTTTTGTTTAGCAGCAATGATATGAGATTCAATTCCCCGTGAGCAATGCAAAATGCATAAGCAAAATACTAATATCTAGTTTTGACTTAAACAATCGCGCAAAGCCAACTGCCATGAAAACAAAGAAAATGTTCAGTTTTGGATGAACAAGCTGGCTGGAAAACCAGACTAGTAGTAGTCGAGAAAACAATCATGCGTCCCACATGAAAATTGCTACATACAAAAGTTGACTAGGTATGGAATTATATAGAGTTTAAGTAATTAATCATGTGCATGTGTATAAATTTTCTAATAAGTTCTTTGAAAATTCTATACTATCAACATCCGCTTTCATTGGGTATACAGCAACAGAGTTAAAAATCTTAAATATGTACTTGTTAAACCTCCAATGCTGACTTGTTTCACAAACATCTGATGCAGATGACAATGCTCCTGATTTGCCTCCCCATGAACATGTAAGAGCAACTTGATGCAAACCAATCTACCTGTTTGTCTGTATCAGAAATGCAGAAGAAAACAAACAGAAGGAATTAATAACAAACAAACAGTCCTATTTCATTGGAAACTTTAATCAGCAGTAGAACCTTGTGACAGCCATCTAATTAGAGATTCAGTTCATCTCAGGTTGATAATATGGGATTCCTATATTGCAAAAATATCTGGACTGGATTCACAACCATGCCGGTTACCAAAGTATGATTTAGGAATTAAGGATCACCCATCCATACATGTTTTCACTGATTAATAGTGGCAACATAAAATAAAATATCAGACAAGCAAAGTTAGATTACATGGGTGTGTTTGTGTGCTACACAAGTATGCATATTTCTAATTAAACTCCATCATGTCAGCCAAGTTAGATTACATGAGCATGTTTGTGTGCTACGCAAGTATGGATATTTCTAATTACACTCCATTATCTGATTTGTACTGACTACAGTCAGTCTATCAGAGAAGAATCAGACAGTTCAATTTTTCTCCATTTAAGTAGTGTCTAAAAATGAATGCAGGAAATAAGAATCGGAATAGGAAGACACTGGAAAAGGTACGACATTGAATTGATATTTGAAATGTGACTTTTGATAAACACATATACCTCAAACTCTGCAGTAAACTATTAAAGGATTTTAACAACTTTACCTTGTTGTCGATCCTTATATGCCAAGCATCAATGTTTTTTACTTATAAACAGGGTCACCGATGACATAAGGAGGCAGGTGATTCAGGAGTGGAACCCTCTCGGGAACATAATCGTCATCACTATCATAATAATGAGGAAGCCCAAAGCCCAAAAGCTTTCAGTATCATTGCCAATAGCAAGGTAAGTCCCTGCATAGAAAAGATGATGGATGATCTACAGAAAGTTGACACAGAAATTACAGAAGTAAACTTCATCCTATACGCAATCACCAATGGATTTTTCAAAACAGACAAACGAGAAATATGATACAGATGGATTAGCCATGGTATACAAATCGGTAATTTTGGGAACAATACACAATCATTTCATAATAAAAACAGTACAAAGTTCTTATTTCATTCCATACCCATGCATAAAACAAGGGAATAGACCAAGGAGCATCAAAACATTACACTTTTAGAGTTCTTAACAAAGTTACAATGTCTGGGGGAAGTAAAGAATCAAAGAAATAGGCACCACTCAAGCGGGAGAAAATAAATTTCTACAAAGCCTCTTGGTATTAATGAAAACTAACATAACAGATTTTTTTTTAATGTAGATACTTCAATCAAAACCATGAAATTAGGCAAAGTATAACTTGCAAAAGGAAGAAATACAGCAAAGCTAAAGAAAAATCAACAAAAACACCGTAGGAGGAATAAAAAGAGACTAGAGAGGTCATTCTCCTTTTAGTTTATACCTATCTGGTTGTTCGCCCCTACAGCCATCTTTACGGCCCTACAAAAATAAGGTCTTCTGATGTCTTGAAATCTCTTAAATTGATCCTAATTATTGCAATGACAAAGATCCAAAGAAACAGTACTATTTGTAATAACAAAAGAAACAGTACTGTTTGAATGACACAAATCCAGAGAAACAGTACTATGGTAATTCTTATTAGATTGCAGCAATTTGGTACTGTCTCATGGTTCGGCTACTTCTGTGAAATTCTGGCTGCTGTGGTTACTATGTCATACTAGTGTTTATCAGTACCCCTGTGCCTATCTCTTGCAATAATAAAAGTGCCATACAATTTGCACACAATAAAAATTTAGTTTGAAATTGCTTATGACAAGCCTAAACCATCTCGTCTGAGGAAGCCTATCAAGGTCTCAAGATCAAAACTTAAAAACAAGTTACAAGTTCTTCCCCAAGTTACATATATATTTTCTTTTATCTTCTTTTTAGCAATTCCTTTATTAATAATTGAATTTCTTTAATATACAACAGTGTGCTTGGGTATAAAAAAGCAATCCCAAACAATCCCCCAAGTATTTTAAAAGCACTAAACTAATAACTAGAACCTCACTTGTGAGGCATTGGGAGAGAGATTTTTCACCTCTTTGCAGCTAGTTTGCTGACTTTCTTGCGATGTCATCCAGCACCAATCAGATTTTTGTTTCATCTAATCAAACTCTCAATGTCAACGCCATTCACATGGTACACTGGTAGAGGACGCCTGAGATCTTAAATGTTTATATAAGCCAGCAATGTAGACCCATACAAATTCTACGAGACATATCTCCCATTTCCAATGATTGATCTGATGATTAATCACTTGCTGCCATATAATTGGTCATATGCTGTAATTATTTCTTCTTTCTACTTTTTTGGTGTAAAGAGAAAGGTCAATTTACATAATTATCTACATATTGATTTCAACTAATTACATATACCTTGGCTTGCTAGTAACTTTGCTGACTAGTAATACATCATAAAGAAATCTTCTTTCTTTCACTAGTTCTAGAAAAAAAAATTAAGCCAGACGCGAGGAAAACTCGCACAAATACACAAGCATGCCAAAACTGTGCTCCAACAGAGAGAGAGAGAGAGAGAGAGAGAGAGAGAGAGAGAGAGAGAGCTGTATGCATATAACTGACAAGCCAACCCATTTGCAGATGTTCAAGTTGGACCTTACAAATTTTTTGAGTTGATCAAATTTCCCACTTGGATCATCTGGAAAGTCCTGGTTAATAATTCAATTATTCAATACTATCAGCATAACAGGCAATAAGTATTTAACATGCTTCATAAATTCATTTGATTGATTAGACAGGAGATGAGTATCTTTTTAAATTATATACCTCCCAGTCATGGTTTAAATATATATCAGCAGTCACTCCAGCTTCAAGCATGAGGAGTAAAATGACAAACAACATGTACTGTAAACAGTTAAATCAAGGAAAATATTAGTTTTAAATGAGTTAAACAATGAATGTTAAAAAACGCAGCCCTTTGTGAAAACATAATTAGAGAGGAGTGTTCTCCTTACATTTTTGGAATTTAAAATTTCAAACAAAATAACAAATTAAAATGCACTAAACCCTAAAGAGGAGAGATAACAATTCTAGCTTGAAGACAATAGATGTCACCAATAAGGGTTGCAAACTTTTCCGATAGTGACAAGCAACAAGTCTAGTTTCAATTACTACGATATCAAGCTACTGTTTATAGGCATTCCTTACACAATGGAAGCTGTAAGAACATCTAGTGTTGATCAATCTTCCTGCACTTTCTCTCTTCATACTCGATCTCAAACAAGGTTGATTAATTTTACAATTTTCATGATTTATAAAAATGCAAAGCTTTCTCAAAAACTGCTGGTTGATGCATCTTGGGACATTTTAATACCAGGCTACCAATAAACTTGAAAAACTGAGAGAAAAACAAAAGCTACATAAAATCAACTAAACTCTTATTTCACTAAGCTAGACAAAATCAAAGGGATTCCATTGTTATAAGATACAATACGTCTCATTGTGAATGCAATGCCCTCACATGTACAGGATTATGAGAATTGACACAAGTTTTGCAGGCCACGAAAGCAATTTGATGCCCACGCAAATAGATTAAGAAAAAGATAAGAGATACAAGGGGATACCAAATAAAGGCAACAACCATTTGCAGTGTCTGCAGCAATATGTCCTGAACATGTGATCACACAGAGAGTAACCCCAAGGGCAAGAAAATGTATATGAACCTGCATTTCATGCCCAGATAAATAAAGGAATAAAAACCATGAATTCTTGTGGAAGCAGCATATGTCAATATTGGGCACAATCCAATATACGAAACCCTCAAGTCTAAAATCGTAATGGACTGTCAGAAAAGAAAGGAAGAAGAGTGATACCAAGATAAGGTTAGATGATGAGAGTCTTCAAATGGCAAGTAACCCATGGTCTTGTGCCAGGCTCTAATCAACCACAAGTAGTACAGAATCATGGCCAGCCGGACCATCCCATTCACTGAGTTCACCAACTTTAATATTGATTGTACGCAGCTCCTTGCCATCCCAGCCATGCCGCCCCAAACCCCTAAAATTTAACCGGAATGTGGCTCTCTCTAGTTCTTTATACTAGTCTCGTACCGTGCGATTCACCTGATTTTATAACACAGGTTTGTCGTTTGCAGCGTTTAATTTTAAGTTTAAAATGCAATGTTATTATTGTTTCAGGATGAAATAAATTGTGTATTATTGAATGATATGGGGGTCTATATATAGGCATTACAAAACCACAATCCCGTAGGATTCGGAGTCCTAATCTATTACGGAGATGCTAATCTATCTCCTAACAGGAAACCTATTAGGCTAAGACACACACACGGGTAGAATATTAATTCTCCCGGAACACTCCCCCTTGTGTCGCATGCCTAGGTTGCATGGTGCACACATCGTTGCCTCGGTAAAAACCTTGTCAAGCAAAATAAAAACCTCTTGGGTAAAAACAAAAGCTTGATCGAAGGGAAAAAGAGCACAACGCACCGTCTACATTTGATAGCATCATGTGAGCTAGACTCCCCCTGAAGTCTACGAAACAACTCCCCCTGAAGTCTACGAAACAACTCCCCCTGATTAGTGCCATAATCATGGAGTACAAAGAACAACGTATACAACGTTCATTACATACTTCTCAAACGTAGTCTTGGGCTAATGATTAATCATTAATCTAGCCACACATCCTTAGATCATACATGCTATACTTAGCCAAATTTAGATCTTAGGAAACAAGATTACATAACAACTCAAAACAAGAGTTTGCAATGAAAATCAGATTTTCGGATAGAATGACCTTCAGTCACTTAAACGGCCATAACTTCTTCGTCAAAATAGGTATCAGCGAACCGTAAAATGTTCTGAAAAGTAGACACCCGTGGCTTTCCAGTGAGATAAGGTTCACAACCTAATTCGATCGGAGCAGTTCACAATGCTCTGTCGAAGTTGACTGACTTGCAAATTTCCGGACAGGACTGTCCTACTTTGCTAAAACTGCCATAACTCAGTCAATATGATAGCTATGAATTAAACGTTGATGTCTCTGGAAAGTAGACACATAGATCTTTCCAACGGTAGCAATTTCACCATATTTCATCAAGCGAGCTGTCATGTAGGTCTCGTTGAAGTTGACCTACGAAACTGGACAGATTCTGATTTGTCACATTTAATGTGTCTTTCGCGAAAAGAATGGGGGAATGGACCAATGAAGGACTGATTTTGGTCCAAGACGGAACCGTACGCATCCTTTACGCTACCAGTGTCGACTGCTACACCAAGGCGTACGTTGATGTTGCTGGAGCTGCTGGCGGCGTTGGTGTGGATAGGATTTATGTTGGTTCACTAAGTGTAGAACTAAACCCATGTCAAAGAAACAATGCAAGTCCAATGACAATGCATAGGCGCATAGTTAATCACGTCATAATGAAAGCAATAGTGTCCCAACAACACTAACATGTATGAATGTATAGCTCATTGAATCTCTTCATCATCTATACTTAGACGAAATAGAGAATCAAGAATTAGCTTCATATGAACACATATGGGTATGAGTTCTTGCAACCGATTGTACTACGTTCTCTCGAATGTCGCAATCTGATTACATAATCTCTCCGTGGTCTGGAGGTATTTAAAGTCCCTCGGGCACTCTCATATCTGCATCAAGATCCCTTTACAGATATTCTATGACCACTATCATATGCTGCAAATCAGTTTTCATGGTCACTACTACTGATCAAGTAGCGGAAAACAATTATGTCCATAACGAGAGAATAATGAGACAATCTTTGGGCCATAAGTCCTGCATATATTGCATAACTTCATCTTTCTCATTACACTTACGAACAACGACCAACATAACAAGTCTAGTTCAGCCTGTATTGATTCTTTCCACTTCGGTCAAGTTGCTCATCGTTGATGCTTTACAACGGAATAAGAGCATAAGCGAATACATCATCAATCATGGGAGATCAATACATTAAACACACGCGCGCGCTGTATACGATCAATTCGTGAGATTTCTATTCTTCTCTAACATCAACAAAAGGAGTCTGTATCGTCCCACAGAAACTTAGTTGATACACATGTTTAGAGAATATCTCTTGATGATGGGCGAAATACTTGTGCCTACGCACTTCGCTTCTTTCTAGTTTTGATTCTAGAGAATAATGGTCTCCCCATCATCTAGGCAGGAGCCAAGACCGAAGCTATGACCCTTACTAGTCCATCTTTGTGTTTGCCGCCCTTTTTTTGTGGTGCAATGCCACGGGCGCCGACAACACCACAGCGTACGATGGTGTCATCGCCGGCTTCCTTAGATATGCAGAACGATCCCAGTAGATATGCAGAACGAAATCATCAAAGTCGTGGAGGTGAACTCTCCAACGGTATCCAATCAAATAGATTTGAGAGGATGGGAAGGGTGGTGAGCCCTTAGTATGATGATCATAGCTAAAAACTTTAGCGAATGCAGCGTTTCTTGTGGAAAGCAAAGCGACGTGTGACCAACGCGTCGATGCTCTTAACCTATACCATAAAAATACCGAAAAATGTCCGTATTCGGTTGGATATGGTCCACTAATGTCACCTTAAATACTTTGTAAGAATGGAATGTTCTCGGTTGGATCCTTAGCAAATAAGGACTTTCTTGAAATCTAACAAAAGAACAAGCTTTGCAAAATAAGCGATTGGCATCAGAGATTATCATGGAGGCATTAGAAGACACGGGAGGCATCACAAGCTCCTGTGAAGGAGGGGATGCCGCCACCGACGGCCTTAATACCATGGAGCCGCCGAAATAGGCAGGTTCGGCCTCACCGTGTGGAGCATGGGTGAGGTGGTCCTCCAATCGCTTCGTGAACATGAAAAATAGATGATAATGTGAATTTCAAAGAACTCGAATCATCATATCTTGTTCAAAATGACCAAAAATGATCATATCAAAACCGAGAAGACAATAAAACTGAACCCATGATTCAAAGAATCTTGAGTTACATAAACTACTGCTGCAGGCAAGCAAAACTATGTCTGCAAGCTAACAAAGCTACTGTCGAAGCTTGAAAAAGATACTGTCAATGAAATCAGACAGATTTATTCCTCTCCATTCTTAACAAAAATATCATGATGAAAATCCATCATTGGCATGAATGGCCTTTAAAACTTAGCAGGGCACGAAGATATACAACACAATCTCCGCATGAGATCCGTAAAACAACTACATGCGCCGTAGGACAGTGTGGGTGGTTACGCAATTAGCAAGACACTCGATTTCATGGCGGGACATTCTCAAAATGAAGATTAAGAGAGTCAACGACGCGGTGAACTTCTCTACACAATACGCCGTAGGATATTGTAAGAGAGGGGATTGAAACAAATGGCAATCCCATCGAATGTATCACATGGCAATAGAATTGGAAAAACATGGTATTAGAGCAGTTGAATATCAAACAATTACGGTGGAAAACCTTCCATTTGGTGCGGGTGGTCACCAATAATAATAAAATCATTTGAGCTATGAAACGACTTGGAGAAAACCGGAAAATTAACCGGAAAACCATGTCAATATAACTCAAAACTGGGTGAAATTTGGACTGGGAAAACGTGGCAGCAAGAACTGCTAAAATATGCGGAAAACATGACGAGAAATGACGGAAAAAAATCGTCGGAAGCCGGCGGCACCGATTGCCGGAAAACTGGCCGGCGGCGGCCGGAGCTGGCCGATATGAAGGCCGTAACTTCAGGTCCGACATGGAACGCTGTCCGGAACCAGATGGCGGTGCCGGAAACGCCGGAAAATGGTCAGAAGGCGGCGAATACGCCGGAAAACGTTCCGGAAACGCCGAAACAGTAACCGGGAAAAACGACGTCAATTTTGACGTTCCGAGGTCCGTTTTCCAAATTTTAAGGTCCAAAATCACAATGTAGTGCTATTGGGGTCCCATGTAACCCAAAAGCGGCCAATTTAAAAACCACGTGAGTTGCAAACGTTGACCATACATGATAAGCCAAGACAAATAAAATTCTCACGAGTCAATCTTGTAAACAAGAAATACGAGAAATTTTATAGAATATGCCAATATTTAATACAACACAAACAAGCTTCTAATTCCAATAGACGACTTAAGCTAAACTCGAGCAATAATCATGGCAATGCCAACGTCATACTTGAAAAATAGTAAGCATAAGACATAGTCAAAATAGATTGACTAATCAAAAGTCTGTAGCAACAAAATCTTGGGCGGAGCCTTAGCCTGAGGCTCAAAAATGTGCTTACTTGAGAATGGAAGAATGTTACGTTTCCATCTCCAAAATTCCCTCAAGAAATAGATACAGGTGCCAAAAATGGCATGCGTTTCTTTGATGTGGAGTATGCATCAAGGTCAACTCTGATAATACAACGTCATAGACGTTCATTAAATCACTTTTAAGTGTGTCCCATAGAATTCGTTATTTTTGGGATCTTTTTGTCAGCAAATAGTGCTGCATCAGAGTAATGAATCAACTCATATAAATGAGTACGTAGACCTTGAGATTATCGTTTATAGACATGAGTTTAAGAAAACTCAAACATTCAAATAACAGTCGCGATGGCGACGCATCCATAAGAAACGAGGGTTGTATAGGTTCCAAATAATCGAAACTATTCAAGTATGTAACCGGAATTAGAAGGTTGTGATGTATATGGTCACAAAATACTTAATGCATATCGGCGATTCTCATGATCGCACCCAAAACAGCGGTGCACTCAGGCGACCACACGAAATCGATATCTTCTTTTTTAATAATAACGTGACTCCCCCAGGACCGTCACACGAAAAACGTCGACCAAGAGGGGAATCATATCCCTCTTTGGTCTCATCGGCGTTATAAGAAAGGCCGGAAAATAAGACATGAAAAAGGCTAATAGCGCCCGATAATTTATATATATATATGTTCAAAAGCAGCAATTTTAAGAAAAACATACTTGTTGGTCTGCCAAATAGACCGCATATAAGTAAATTGCTCTGCAAATCGATCGTCATGCATGAAGTTGCTTGTTGAATTCCTTTTTCGATCTTCGTCCAATGACATAAAAATCTTGGGAGGATACGATCGAAATCGTATGTAGATGGCAAAAGTATCGTCCATCTCGGCATGAATGTCATCACCATAGTACGACGAGTAATGATTTTTACCTATACGAGCACGTGAAATATCGTTAGAAATAAAAACGTGCCAATGAACATTTAAATAATGAAATAGGAAAAAGGAAAAGGAAAAGAAAATATAGTATGAAGCCCAAAGGGCTATTGTGCCAGCAAGCCATAGGCCCAAAAGGGTAGAGAAGACAGGAGTAGCTTCTCTTGAGCGAAGAGTTTGCTTGTGCAGTTCGCGTTTCTTGCGTAGATATGCGGGAGGAGCAATTTTAAATCCTCTGATGCGGGGTCTTGCGGGGCAAAAAGATGTTTTTGCGAAGCGAATGCGGAAGAGACCCTGCGGGGCTGCGGGGCTGCAGAGGCTACGTGCAGGGGCTGCATGCAGGGGCAGCAGGGGGGGGGGGTCGCAGGGGCTGCAGGGCAGAATCTGCGTGCGGGGCTGCGGGGCTGCATGCGGCTGCGATGCGGGGGCTGAAGGGGTGCGTGCAGGGGTGATGCAGGGGCAGCGTGCAGGGCTGCGTGCGGGACTGCGTGCAGGGGCAGCGTGCGGGGCTGCGTGCGTGCGTGCAGGGGTGCGTGCAGGGGCAGCGAGTAGGAGTTGCAGGGGCAGCAAGGCTGGCTGCGTGCAGGGATGCGGGGCTGCAGGGGTAGCAGCGGGGGGGGGGGCTGCAACAACGGCGAGCAGGGGCTGTGCCGACGAGGAGCGTCGACGAGGAGATGCCGGAGGCCGGCGGTGGAGAAGAGAAAAAATTTCTAGGGCTCTAAAAGTTCAGGGTTTTAGGGCAACGTGCTGATAACGTGTTTCAGGATGAAATAAATTTTGTATTATTGAATGATATGGGGGCCTATATATAGGCATTACAAAACCACAATCTCGTAGGATTCGGAGTCCTAATCTATCTCCTAACAGGAAACCTATTAGGCTAAGACACACACAAGGGTAGAATAGTAATTCTCCCGGAACAATTATGTAATTTTGTTTACCACAAAGGATATTTTTTGGGGAAAAAAACATAATCAGTGTTTTTATGTAATTGTCATTATGTTTATGTGTGAGAGTAAAATTACATAGGGACAAATTTGAAAATTCGTAATTTGGTAGTATTTGGAGTGTTGGCTTTACGGTAATAGACATATCATGTTTCAATTTTGCGCATCTCATTTATCATTTATTCATTAAAACGAGAAGCAAACATAAAAGATGTATTCTTCTAAAAATTCTTATGGAATTATAGTAAAAAGAAATAGTAATAAGAGTAATACTAAATGAACCATGTGGACCACCTGACGTGGCATGCCTACATCAGCATAATAGAATTTTTGGTTTTCATTATTCTTTTGTTTTTTTTATTCTGAAAATTCTTTTTTATTTTCCTTATTTATCCATAAATCTTGACTGGAGATTAATATCGTTCACACGGTCAGTAGCTGATTATGTAATTCATGTTCAACCATCATTGGATGTAAATCCAAGGGTTTAAAATAAAATAACTCAATTTTAAGAAGATTCTCATCACCTTTGGATTTACATCCAATGGTGGTTGAGCATAAATTACATGGTCAGCTACTGACCATGTGAACGATATTAATCTTCAGTCAAGATTTATGGATAAATAAGGAAAATAAAAAAGAATTTTCGGAATAAAAAAACAAAAGCGAAATTGATCTCTTTATATCTTACTCATCCTTTCAAACAATACAGAATTATCTGCTTCAACAGACGTTGTTCTACACCCCATGTTCTCATCTCGACGATTCATCCTCCCACCTTCTAGTTGATCGAATTCCCAATTTGATTTTGGAATTTTAACGAAAACTTTTATCTATTCTAAAAGTTTTTTTTCTTTTTCATAACATGTTTGAACCTTAGGTTTTGAGGGATCGGAACTGGAATTGAATTGGGATTTTCTTGTTTCTCAACGGGCTAGGTTTTGAGAAACATACTCTTTACTTATTACTATCATAGTCATAGTTGCGTTTTTTAATTTCTCAAAGTCTTCGTTATGAGTGTCATACTCTTAACCTCTTCGCTTAGCTTCTATGTATCATCTCTTTCTCAGTTAATTAGTTTATGAGTTCACAAGCACTGTTACAAGAATTATATCTTGTAATCAGCCAAAACGTGGTTGGGCATGTATCATATCTTTTGTGGAACCTTAATCAATTTGACTTCAAAACTTTAATCAATTTGTTGCACAATTGAATGGAAATTTATCATTAAAGACGTACATATATACTCAATGATCCAGAATATTCGAAGGGAAGTGGGATTAGATTAAGGACTTAAGACTGCAGAAGAGGTCACTATATAAAGTTCCTACCTTGAAACGGTACAGCTAGACATGAATATAGACCATGAACTAGATATGTTTAGAGTTTTGGTTGATGACATTCTAATGTTAGCAATAAACTCTTAGGACGTGTAGGGTTTGGTACCAAAAGCCTCTGGACAATATGAGTCAGACAATGAAAATATCCTTGGATCAAAATATTCATATTTGAGTGTGATAGGAGCTTTACTATATTTACTTCAATGCACTTGTCCAGAAATTGCTTTCTTAGTGAACATATTGGCTAGATTCAGCTCTCCACAAACTATTCGTCATTGGAACGATATTTGAAGGGTAGCATTAACATGGGCTTATATTATCAGTATTCTGACAAGAATGAGGTAATTCTAGTTTGGAATCCGTGGTGATGCACGGCTAGGGAGCCATCAAACTGCCACCACTACCATCGGGACCGTCGCTACTTGCGCAGTCCGTGCTAGTTCTCAACATGCTAATGGCAATTCCTCCTATCCTACAACACAGAATGATGTGTTAATTGGATTAGCTGATGTTGGATACTTTTCTTATCCTCACAAAGAATGATCTGAAACTTGTTATGTCATTACCATGGGGAATACAACAATTTCTCGGAGATCAACTAAGCAAACCGTTGTTTCTATTTTCTTCAATCATGTTAAGATCATTGTGTTACATGAAGTAGTAAAAGAATGCATATGACTTCGAGCAATCATATCTCATATTCGAGATGCTAGTGGATTAGTTTATACTACAAAGATAATGTAGTTTGCATTGAGAAGATGAAGTTAGGTATTAGTGGTGATAATACACAACACATTTCGCCAAAATTATTTTATAGTCAACAATAACAAGTGACATTGAATAACCAAAAATTTAGTCAGAGGATAATGTGGCGGATTTGTTTACTAAGTCTCTACCTAAATTTACATTTGTGAACCATATGAGGTGTATTGGTTTGCGTCGTTTATCTGAGCTCTATGATTGAGTTATTGATTATGGAGAGTAGTTTTGTAGACATTAGGAGAAGTCTACTTCACATGTCTTGATCATTTGTAGTTCGTGCGTTGTGTTGTTTTTTCCCTTAGCTCAAAACTTTTGTGTTAAAATGGATAAAACTATGATTGAGTTACTGATTAAGGAGAATAGTTATGTAGACATCGGGAAAAGTCTACTTCACATGTCTTGATCATTTGTAGTCGGTGCATTGTGTTGTTTTTTCTCTTCGCCCAAAATTTTTGTGTTATAATGAATAAAACTGTAGTTATTCTAGCTATCTTATTGTTATATTTCATTTACTCTTAAATATAGTTTCTTTTCTGTTTTTTTTTAAAGAATATTGCTTGATATAATTTTATTTTTCTTATCGAGATTAATAAATGTACTACTACTATGAGTCTTGCGTGGATCACATTCACAACCTCCCCTCTTAGAGCAAATGTAGCGTAACAATCAAAAGTCACTGGCAAAAGCCTGGCTTTCCTCCAGCCCGTGCTCCAAGTTTTCTCATCCACTCACTCACAAAAGCAAAAATAACTGTGGGTCCCACCAAAAGCAGTAAATAAACAAAAGTTGATTAAGTATATCAAACTCACATAAGTAAATAATTGTGCAACAGGTGTCCCTTGCCTGACTAAGGCTATGTCCAAAACCTGCCTGCGGGTTTGATCGGGCTGACCACAAATCGGGGGATAAAATTGGGTTCATGTTTCAGGAGATTTATTATTTTACCATTGTGTGTGTCTTAGTCTAATAGGTTTCCTGTTAGGAGATAGATTAGCATCTCCGTAATAGATTAGGACTCTGAATTCTACGGGATTGTGGTTTTGTAATGCCTATATAGACCCTCATATCATTTAATAATACACAATTATTTCATTCTAAAACATGTTATCACGCACTTTGCCCTAAAACCTTGAACTTTTAGAGCCCTAGATTTTTTTTTCTCCACCGCCGGCCGCCTTCGTCTCCGGCCTCCGGCATCTTCCCGTCGGCGCTCCCCGTTGGCCGCCGCTCCTACTCGCCGCCGCTGCAGACCCCCCTACAGCCCTCCTGCCCCTGCGACCCCCCTGCAGCCCCTGCATGCAGCCCCCGCAGCCCCTGCATGCAGCCCCCGCAGCCCTTGCACGCAGCCCCTGCGACTCCCCTGCAATCCCCCTGCATGTAGTCCCTGCAGCCCTTTCGACCCCTCCGCAGCCCCGCACCCCCGCAGGGTTTCCTCCGCATTTGCTCCGCAAAAACATCTTTTTGCCCCGCAAGTGCCTGCATCAAAGCATTCAAAATTCCTCACCCCGCATATTCACGCAAGAAACGCGAACTTCACAAGAAAATTCTTCGCTCAAGAGAAGCTACTCCCGTCTTCTACAAACCTTCAAAGGTAAATTTTTCATAAACGTTCCTGCTTTTGAACATATATATATATAAATTATTGGGCGCTATTAGCCTTCTTCATGTCTCTTTTCCGGCCTTCTTATAACACCGATGAGACCAAAGAGGGATATGATTCCCCTCTTGGTCGACGTTTTTCGTGTGATGGTCCTGAGGGAGTCACGTTATTATTTAAAGGGAAGAAATCGATTTCGTGTGGTTGTCTGAGTACACCGCTGTTTTGGGTGCGATCATGAGAATCGCCGATATGCATCGAATATTTTGTGACCATATACATCACAACTCTTCTAATTCCGGTTACATACTTGAATAGTTTCGATTATTCAAAACCAATACAACCCTCGTTTCTCATGGATACGTCACCATCGCGACTGTTATTTGAATGTTTGAGTTTTCTTAAACTCGTGTCTATAAACGATAATCCCAAGGTCTACGTACTCATTTATTTGAATTGATTCATTACTCTGATGCAGCACTATTTGCTGGCAAAAGATCCCAAAAATAACACATTCTATGTGACACACTTAATGTGATTCAATAAACGTCTATGACGTTGTATTACCAGAGTTGACTTTGAACCATACTCCACATCCGAGAAACACATGCCATTTTTGGCACCTATATCTATTTTTTGAGGGAATTTTGGAGATGGAAACGTAACATTCTTCCATTCTCAAGTAAGCAAACATTTTTGAGCCTCAGGTTAAGGCTCCGCTCAATTCGATATGCAAGATTTTTGTTGCTACGGACTTTTGATTAGTCAATTTATTTTGACTATGTTTTCTGCTTACTATTTTTCAAGTATGACGTTGACATTGCCATGTTTCTTACTCGAATTTAGCTTAAGTCGTCTATTGGAATTGGAAGCTTGGTTGTGTTGTATTAAATATTGGCATATTCAATAAAATTTCTCGTATTCCTTGTTTACAAGATGATCTCGTGAGAATTTTATTTGCCTTAACTTAGCATGAATGATCAACGTTTGCAACTCACGTGGTTTTTAAATTGGCCGCTTTTGGGTTACATGGGACCCCAATAGCACTACATTCTGAATTTGAACCTTAAAATTTGGAAAACGGACCTCATAACGTCAAAATTGACGTCGTTTTTCCCGGTTACTGTTTCGGCGTTTCCGAAATGTTTTCCGGTGTTTTACCGGCGTTTTGGCCGCCTTCCGGCCACTTTCCGGCGTTTCTGGCGCCACCATCCGGTTCCTGCCGGCGTCCCCTGTCGGATAGCAGCCCCGGCCTCCTTGCCGGCCAGCTCCGACTACCGCTAGCCGGTTTTCCGGCAATCGGCGCTGCCGGTTCCGGCGAGTTTTCGACGTTTTTTTCATCGTTTCTCGTCATTTTTCCGGCATATGTCCCGCAGTTTTTATTGCCACGTTTTCCAGTCCAAATTTCACCCGGTTTTGAGTTATTTTGACATGGTTTTCCAGTTAATTTTCTGGTTTTCTCCAAGTCGTTTCATAGCTCAAACGATTTTATTATTATTGGTGACCACCCACACCAAATGTATGGTTTTTCACCCTAATTGTTTGGTATTCAACTGCTCCAATACCATGTTTTTCCAACTCTTAAGTTGAAGAATGTAGTTCTATTGCCATGTGATACACTCGATGGGATTGTACATTTGTTTCAATCCCCCCTCTTACAATATCCTACTGCGTATTGTCTAGAGAAGTTCACCGCGTCGTTGACTCTCTTAATTTTATTTTGAGCATGTCCCGCCGTGAAATCGAGTGTCTTGCTAATTGCGTAACCACCCACACTGTCCTACGGCGCAGATAGTTGTTTTACGGATCTCGTGCGGAGATTGTGTTCTATATCTTTATGCCTTGCTAAGTTTTAAAGGCTATACATGCCAATGATGGATTTTCATCTTGATATTTGTGTTAAGAATGAAGAGGAATAAATATGTCAGATTTAATTTACAATAGCTTTTTCAAGCTTAGACAGTAGCTTTGTTAGCCTGCAGACATAGCTTTGCTTGCCTGCAGTAGTAGCTTTATGTAACTCAAGATTCTTTGAATCATGGGTTCGGTTTTGCTGTCTCCTCGGTTTTGACATGATCATTTTTTGGTCATTTTGAACAAAATATGATGATTTGAGTTCTTTGAAATTCACATGATCATCGATTTTTCATGTTCACGAAGCGATTGGAGGACCACCTCACCCGTGCTCCACACGGTGAGGCCGTGCCTATCCGTGCCATGCACGGTGAGGCTGAGCCAGCCCCTCCCAGCGGCTCCATGGCATTAAGGCCGTCGTTGGTGGCATCCCCTCCTTCACAGGAGCTTGTGATGCCTCCCGCGTTTTCTAATGCCTCCATAAGAATCCCTGATGCCCATCGCTCATTTTGCAAAACTTGTTATCTTGCTAGATTTCAAGGAAATCCTTATTTACTAAGGCTCTAACCGAGAACATTCCATTCTTACAAAAGTATTTAAGGTGACATTAGTGGACCCTATCCAACTGAATGCGGACGTTTTTCGGTATTTTTATGGTATAGGTCAAGAGCATCGACTTGTTGGTCACACGTCGCTTTGCTTTCCACAAGGAACACTGCATTTGCTAAGTTTTTAGCTATGATCATCATACTAAGGGGCCACCCTTCCCATCCTCTCAAATCTATTTGATTGGATACTGTTGGAGAGTTCACCTCCACGACTTTGATGATTTCTTTTTATATATCTACTGGGATCGTCGTTGAACATATTATTCCTCATGTTCATTCATTGCACAATCTAGCAGAGCTTGGACTTAGTTATGGGTACTAACCTACCGATTTTTGCATGGAGATATGTAATGAAGTTGCATGCAGCGACACTTATTCGTTTTAGACCCACAACTTGCCAAGCGTTTAGTGCGTACCAGATGGTTACTGGATACGATCCCAACGTTCTTTTCATTAAACGCCTATTTGGTTAAAGTTGTTTATGTGCCTCTATTGTAGTTATCTCAATGGGTCTACTTGAAACGATTAAGTATTCTGGTTGGTTATGATTTATGAATCACCAATACTCGTCCGCTATTTCCAGTCTACATCTGTGAATCTCTATCCTGCGATATTAGCAGATGGTCACTTTGATGAGACATATTTCCTGTCATTAGGGGGAGATATGGAATGCTCCCATTCCGGTTTTAACATTAGGAATTGACGTGGTGTGGCACTATGTCTCATTAAGATCCTTATTTACTCAAACTGAGCAAATGTGCAACGCATTATCTACCTCCAGAAAGTCAAAGATTCGATGCTCAATGAATTTACCGATATTGCTGATGAATGCTCGATTACTCGACATCAATATTTAACCCTGAACACATCATTAGTAGTATACAGCAAGAGGGTATCTTTCACAAACCGGGGATCCAGCCAGGGCTTAGGATCACATCAATTAACACGAATTCATAAAGATATAAAAGGTTGATATAGATTTCGGATTGAATCATAAAAACAGTAAATAAAACCTAAGCTAATATATACATGTGATCAACCAACCAACACATAAACAATCACCAAAACAACTCATATAAAAGAAACCGAATCAAGCTCTATGACTCCCTTGATAATCATGCCGAGACTAGTCCATAAACAACTAAGGTTGGATCATGCAATTTAAGTTCCAAATTAGTAACCTATATGCATAGACACTTAACACATTCAAGTCTTGCCACTCGGCTTCATTGAACTCTAACATGTTCATCTTACCATATAATCCCAAAGCCATGCATATCGAATTCATTAAGTATGTCACCTACTTAACCCCCAATCATGCAATTTCGAAAATCATATAGAAAAGAATAAGCATGTTCATAGCATAAGTCTTTAATCCAACAACCTAAATATCATGCTACAATCGTATACATAACACTTAGAAATCGAAATTGATCATACATAGTACACGGCAGAAACCAAACAGAAAATTCATAAAACCAAAACATGGATTCAAATCCTTTATATAAATTGAATCAAGTAGCTATTTCATAGACAAAGTTGAAACAAGATTACACTACACAAATCGCAACTCATCCAAGAACAAGAATAAAACCAAAAACCGAATTGAAACATAGAGAGAATCATGGTTACACTTTATCAATCAATCGATCCTACAAGGTGTAGCCAAGACTTCTAGGGGAATGGAACCTCTTCTCAATCGTGCTTGAAGGCTATAGATAAAGGTGGAGAATGATGGAATCGGTTTTAGGATTTCTTGGAAGGATGAAGGATGAATTCGGCAGAGCTAGGCTTGTGTTTGTGTGTAAGGCTGATGATGATCTGAATGGAGAGGCCGAGCCTCTATATATAGGAGTTTAGGAAGCCTCTTGCCGTCCCATTTAGGAGATAGAAACCAATTGGGAAACTGAAATCCTCTTTGTTATGGATTTTGATTCATGTACTCCATATCCAACTTGATGTAGGAAACCAAGTCCAATAGGGAGATCACTTATAGGGCTGCACGGCATGATACTTGGTCCAACTAGGAGTAGCTAGGCTGGCCTCCTCTTCTCCTTCTTCAACTCGAACATGATTTCCTTGTTCAACTAGGAATGCATCTCTTCTTCCTTTCCAAATATGATTTGTCTTTCCTGAAAAGAAATCGACGATTAAGGAATAGGAAAGAATGAAAATAGGAAAGTAGAGTCCTAGTCGAGTAAGAAATCCTAGCTCAATAAGGAGTTCTAACACTTAGCACAATTTCATCATCAAATCATTCAATTTCGGCATAGCTCTACTTAGACATAGAAATGACAAATATGAACCTAAAAAAACTAAATAAGAAGTAACAAAGCATAAGAATAGGGCATATAAACATTAAGAACGTCACACTTTGTGCTCCTATCAATTGCGAAAGTGACGAGATCGTACATAAATGTTTTGATGTGCCGGTAAGGTTGGAACTCTCAGAATATGGGAGAATTTCATATGACCTAGTCCTAGCACCGTTGGCATCATCCCTGACAGTGGGAAGGAAGCCGGCGATGGCACAATCGTACAGTGTGGTGTTGTTGGCGCCCGTGGTATTGCACCACAAAACAAGAGCGGCAAACGCAGATATGGACTAGTAAGGGTCATAGCTTTGGTCTTGGCTCCTACCTAGATGAGGGGGAGACCATTATTCTCTGGAATCAAAACCAGAAAGAAGCGAGGTGCGTAGGCACAAGTATTTTGCCCATCATCAAGAGATATTCTCTAAACATGTGTATCAACTAAGTTTCTGTGGGATGCTACAGACTCATTTTGTTGATGTTAGAGAAGAATAAAAATCTCACAAATTGATCGTATACAGCGTGCACGTGTGTTTAATGGATTGATCTCCCATGATTGATCATGTATTCGCTTATGCTCTTATTTCGTTGTAAAGCATCAACGATGAGCAACTTGACCGAAGTGGAAAGAATCAATACAGGCTAAACTAGACTTGTTATGTTGGTCGTTGTTCGTAAGTGTAATGAGAAAGATGAAGTCATGCGATATATGCAAGACTTATGACGCAAAGATTGTCTCATTATCCTAGTATTGACTACGATGAGTTATATTCTCTTGTTATGGACATAATTGCTTTCCGCTACTTGATCAGTAGTAGTGTCCATGAAAACTGATTTGCAGCATATGATAGTGGTCATAGAATATCTGTAAAGGGATCTTGACGCATATATGAGAGTGCCCGAGGGACTTTAAATGCCTCCAGACCACAGAGAGCTTATGTAATCAGAATGCGACGTTCGAGAGAACGTAGTACAATCGATTCCAAAAACTCATACCCATATGTGTTCATATGAAAGCTAATTCTTGATTCTCTATTCCGTCTAAGTAAAGATGATGAAGAGATTCAATGAGCTATAGATTCATATATGTAAGTGTTGTTGGGACACTTTTGCTTTCATTATGACGTGATTAACTCAGCGCCTATGCATTGTCGTTGGACTTGCATTGCTCCCTTGACATGGGTTTAGTTCTACACTTAGTGAACCAACACAAATCCTATTCATACCAATGCCGCCAGCAGCTCCAACAACATCAACGTACGCCTTGGTGTAGCAGTCGACACTAGTAGTGTAAAGGATACGTACGGTTCCGCTTTGGACCAAAATCAGTCCTTCATTGGTCCATTCCCCCATTCTTTTTGCGAAAGACACATTGAATGTGACAAATCAGAATCTGTCAAGTTTCGTAGGTCAAATTCAACGAGACCTACAAGATATCTCACTCAATGAATTATGGTGCGATTGGTACCGTTGGAAATGTCTATGTGTCTACTTTCCAGGGACACCAACCATTTGTTCATAGCTATCATATTGAGTGAGTTATGGCCGTTTTAGCAAAATAGGACAGTCTTGTCTGGAAATTTTGCAAGTCAGTCAACTTCGACAGAGCACTGTGAATGCTTCGATCGAGTTAGGTTGTGATATTTATGTCACTGGAAAGCCACGGGTGTTTACTTTCCAGAACATTTTACGGTTCGCTAATACCTATTTTGACGAAGAAGTTATGACCGTTTAAGTGAGTGAAGGTCATTCTACCCGAGAATCTGATTTTCATTGCAAACTCTTGTTTTGAGTTGTTATGCAATCTTGTTTCCTAAGATCTAAGTTTGGCTAAGTATAGCATGTATGATCTAAGGATGTGTGGCTAGATTA
The DNA here is from genome assembly GCF_933775445.1 of Argentina anserina. Taxonomy (NCBI): domain Eukaryota; kingdom Viridiplantae; phylum Streptophyta; class Magnoliopsida; order Rosales; family Rosaceae; genus Argentina; species Argentina anserina. The sequence goes on from NC_065877.1 coordinate 18,665,570, forward strand.
ATGATTAATCATTAGCCCAAGACTACGTTTGAGAAGTATGTAATGAACGTTGTAAACGTTGTTCTTTGTACTCCATGATTATGACACTAATCATGGGGAGTTGTTTCATAGACTTCAGGATGAGTCTACCTCACATGATGCTATCAAATATAGATGGTGCGTTGTGCTCTTTTTCCCTTCGATTAAGCTTTTGTTTTTACCCAGGAGCTTTTTAATTTGCTTGACAAGGTTTTTACCGAGGCAACGATGTGTGCACCATGCAACTTAGACATGCGACACAAGAGGGAGTGTTCCGGGAGAATTATTATTCTACCCTTGTGTGTGTCTTAGCCTAATAGGTTTCATGTTAGGGGATAGATTAGCATCTCCGTAATATATTAGGACTCCGAATCCTACATGATTGGGGTTTTGTAATGCCTATATATAGTCCCTCATATCATTCAATAATACACAATTATTTCATCGTGAAATAGTTCATTAGTTTTTTTTTTTCATTTTGTCATATTGCTTGGTCTTGGACGTCTAAGAAGGACGCGGTGCATTTGCTCTCAGTAAGTAGAGATTATGCCACTATACCAAGTTACCAACTGGTTTTAGGCTATAATTTGTTATTAATGTACAATGAATTTGGGAGAAATTAAAAAAAAAAAAATTTCTTGGCCGCGTCTTGGGCGGCGAAGTATATAATTGAGGAGAAAAATAGACCAACAGTGAAGACGTGAAGGATGAAAAACTGGTGGTGGGTATGAAATTGGTGCAGACCGTAGAGAAGAGGAGACAACTCAGACAAGGCGAGAATGATGGAGTTACAGTGCCATCTGAATCTGATGATTCCAGTCGAACGTACAAGTTCACCCATTTGGGATTTTACGCCAAAACTTAAACCTCCATCTTCATCTCCTACTCCTAGTGCTTTTCTCCTTTGTACGAATTTCAAATCCAGCTTAATCTTTAAACGAGGTTCTTTTAAGTGCTCTTGTAGCAAGATTGAAAACACCCAACAAGTCTCTTCCCCTCCTCAGGTACTCGGCTCTTCTTTCATACTCAATCCTATATGATTGCAGTCTTTGACATGAATTGAGATTTTTTAATGATTTTAAACTGTAGGGGTTTTCAGCACTGGGAGCAGATAGTCCATGGGACAATGCAACTGCATGGAGCACTCTGGCTTTATACATCTTCAGTTTGCACATTCCTCTTAGTTTTGGAGGTTTGTCTGTGGTTGCTCATCTACTGCATCAGCCTACTCTTGATCCTCAGACTGAGGTCACCACATATCTTTAACTTGTGATTAAAATCGAGCACTACTGGTTTCGTACAACATTTTAGACACTATATTGAATTGAGGCTTATGAACTACCATGAAATCATGTCATGTAGTTCATTACAGGCCTTGTTTGCATCAGACTGATTTCTTTTTGCTTGGTTAAGTCACTTAAGACTATGAATTGAAACATGCAACTGTAAATTATTAAGTAATATGGCATTGTGTCCCTGCCCCATGAGTTTTTGGTTCAATTGTGTGTTACTGTGTTAGGGATTCTGTTATAACGCTGTAGCTCAATTTAAACAGATTATGTGTGGAGTACGTGCTGGTGGAAATCTTTGCAATTTAAGTTTAGTTTTATATTGATATTGTTATTTTTTCCTCACTTTCGTTTGGTGGTGCAGGCACTATCATTGCTTGGAGCTCAGTTTGTAGAGCTCATTGCAGCAATGCTTCTACTGCAAATCACTGCTAAGCCCCATTACAAGTTTGCAAATTCCTTCAAGGCTGACAAATTGTCAAATCAGAGGAACTGGCTGTTGGCATCAGCTGTAGGATTTGGGTCTCTCTTTGTGCTGGTTTTCCTTACTTCTTTCCTCGCTGATATTTTCATTGGTCCCAAGGTTAGTCTTTTGAACCTGGCTGTTTTATTTATTTATTTTTTATAATTATTTTAATTTATTTTTTAAAATCTTTTTCATATAATATTTGATGAACTAAAGAGGACCACACTTGAACAATTGGAAAACACATGATGTTGTCTTCCTTATATATGTCTAAAACTGCACTTCATGCTTGAGCGAAAATGGAAGACAAGTGAGGCTTATCAGTTATCTGTTCTAGTTCCAGAATAAAGAAAAATAAAAGAAGAAGAATATTTCATACAAATGAAAGAAAACATAGTAATTATATATCTATTTATACAAATAAGGTAATGGTTTTGAGAATAATCAAAGCAACATGACCGTTTTATAGAGGATATCCTTGGCTGATGGACCTAATTACTGATGGTATTCCAGATTACTTGCAGTCCTTTCCCTTCATTGAAAATAATCCACTAATTATAGAAATGGGGAAGGTCTTGTTGAGGTCGATACTTCGCAACTCATGATCCCTGGCAGTTTCTTTTCCTAATTTGTTTCAGATGTAAGAAATACGTTATCAAGCATTTCTCTCTTATGTCGCTGATTTTAGAACCGTTGGAGTTCATCACAGTTACATGTTCAGGGAAATTTTCAGTGGTTTAATTTCAACTAGATATACATAATGTATTTTTAGTAGAAGTGCTTGTAGAATTCTTTAGAACGATTTTAATAGTACAATAAAAATTCATCTTAGAACTTCTTTGGACATGAAGTAAAATAGATTTAAAAGGACCCAAGAAGAAATGAGGAAAAGGGTAAAAATATGATCCCAAGTAGGTGGACATTGATCCTGATCTAGGCTTGAATATGGACCAGAAGTCCTGATTTGGAATTAAACTCATGAGTCTCTTTTGGTAAGACTTATTCTGTCAGATATTCCCTTAATTCCAAACTAATTGCTTTCAGAAAGGCATATGTTGAAATGTCCTGCCGATTGCACAAGAATTTTGTTATCAGTAATTCCTCTATATAATTAATACAGAGCATCCAAAAAGTATGAAGATATTGCTCTCAAAATGTTATGCATCTGAATAAGCTATTATATTACTTCAATAATCTGCTCTAAGCTATTATTTGATATTGTGTTTTACGGAATTTTGTAACCTATAATACTTACAGAGTTAACTATATGGAGGATTTTGCTTTTACAATTTTTTAATTCGTGACCGTTGAAATACATAGATTTAAACAACTTTATTTTCTTTTTCTCTTTGGTTTGAAGGATATAAACAACCCCGTACTAAAGGAGATCCTGGTAAGAAGCAACATTTCCAAAGCTGCATGTGTCTTTGTATACTGCGTTACCACTCCCTTGCTGGAAGAGACTGTTTACCGGGGTTTTTTATTGGGATCAATTTCATCCACTATGAAATGGCAGTCAGCTGTTTTTATAAGCTCAATTATATTTAGTGCAGCTCACTTCTCTGGTGAGAATTTCTTACAATTGTTTATTGTTGGATGTGTCCTTGGAAGCTCTTATTGTTGGACTGGAAACTTGAGATCCTCCATCTTAATACATTCCCTGTACAATGCCATGACCCTAATGATTACATTCTTGTCCTAAGCTCACATCTAAGCCTTTTTGGCAGATTTGTTAGGTTTCTTGAATGTGAACCTTCTTTTGTCTCAGGTAATTGACATACTAGGCCTCACAGGAGAATTTAATCACTGAAATTATTGCACAGAATAACTTCAAAATGACGATATTACCGAAATATCAGTATATATGTTTTAAGCGACATAACAGGCCATTAACAAAAAAGCTTAAACTCTAGTTTTGTATTTCTGATCAGTTAAAGACAAGACCTTGTGCATTCGCCAAAAAGATGAACAGATTTTGTATATCCCTTGAAGCAGATTTTGCCTTATTTGGTTATCATAGATGCCAAGTTGTCAAGTTCTTATCGCCCTCTTTTTTTTTTCTTTTTTTTTTCTGGCCAATAGTCATGAAGTTGGTGGTACCCTCTTGTATGATTGTCCAACTTTTTCTCAGAGTAAGAGCGCATGCATAACAGAGTTCAAATCAAGCTTGTGGCAGTAACATCAAAACTGTGCGGCTGTGGCCATGACATCCTGTTATTCTGAATCTGAATCTGAATCTGTAAATGTTGTTCTAGAACTATACATGCAGGGGTTGAGCTTCTAGTTACACCGTGAATGCTGTTTCCGAAAGCAACCTACTCCCGTCATGTTGAAGCAGGTATGACTGTTGTTCCCCAGCTGCCTTTGATTTAGGTGCAAGTCACCCAGTCTGGTTTTCAGGAACATCAACTTTTACTTGCACACCTATTCTCATTTGACTGTTGGTGTCAAGGAAGCCACAGCCACCAGTTTTTCTGTTAGAAAAAGAGGGATTGGTAGAAATGGTATTGGAGTTACTAAGATTTCCTAATTGTGCGACCCTTTTTACTTCATGTGCGAAGCAGGTTACTCTTAACCAAACAGATCAAGCTGCTGCTTCCATGGAATGGAATTCTAGTTTTGAGGTAGGTAAACCTCCGTAACTTTTAGTAACCGGAAGAATATATCCTTTACTCTACCTATTATACCTTTTTCCCGTTTACCCAGCCAAGTTGGGAGAACAAGGACACCCTGTCAAACATATCTTTACTCATTAGTGTTAAGTCGGAGAAGAATATAGAAAAAGAAGGCGTCTAGTAAGGCCCCCCCACTACAATAAGACCATAAGTAAAGACACCTAATTAAGTATTTCGCAATCAAAGTTTACGGTGGAACCCTTTTCTCATTGGATGGGTGCCACTTGTTGCCCTATGAGTCATTTGATGTATGACTCTCCACTCTGAATGGCGCCACGTGCCTGCGAATCATTTGGCAGATGCCATTCTTCGGTATATATATACGTGGACACCTCATTTCTTCTTCTTCTAGTCTTCTCTCTAATCTCTTGCGTCTCTGTTGGAAAGAACGAAAGAAAGGAAGACAGGTGTCAATGGGCGGGTTTGAGCATGAAGTGAGGAAGAAGGCCTATGATCTCAAGAGCATGGTGAGGAAGGGTTTCAGAGTTGTGGGGGATTCTTGCAAGAAAGGCTGGCATAAGGTCAAGCACATCAGACGCTAGTCACATCCCTCTCTACTCTCTCATCCATATCCCATATATAGCTGCTTTGTTGGTTTCTATGTAAACATCCGCTGTCTTCAATATTGTTATATTTCATCCGTATTTGTATTGCTTTGTTTTGTTTATTTTCATAGTACTTGTTTGTTGTTCATATATATATATATATATATATATATATAGCTTCTTCTTTTTTTGTCACAAAAGAAATTCACTCTACTTGAATTGGATCTCTTATCTTCTCACAAGAGTTATGTTGATCAGACCCGTTGTTATTGGCCTTTTTATCATTCTGCTTGCAGTCAAATATTCACCTGCTTTTGAGTAACAGGCAGGCTGATCAACTTTTTTTTTTTGGGAACAAATTTTCTTGGCGTAGAATTGGAATTTGCCTGTTGAGAATTGAGATATCACAATTGAAACATGAAATGGAAGACAAATGAAAACACGAAGTTGAGATCATTGCAATAGGCTAAACTGGAGAAAAGAATCTACATAACGATTTGAAACTTAGCTAGTGTCCCAAACGCTTCCCCCTTTTGTGGGCGGTTTTCTCCTACATATGCACACGTATATTCTGTATAGTACGTTATATAAATACAGATACTGTATATTGGTCAATGAATGAGAACAAATTGGATAGAATGAACACCTATAGAGTCCATTGTCTTGTTGCAAGTAATTGGGTAAGGTAAAGTCTGCTCTCTCCAACACTGGTAGTTCTAACTCAATGGGACGGGATTACTTGTGAACTTATGTTATTTCCAAGAACAGGAACCTTGATTTATATAGGTATTATATGATAAAATTTACAATCTATCACTTACCATATATACACTTCTTTGGTTAAGTCACTGGATTTCATCTCATACATAATATATTTTATTAGGCTCATAATCTATAATATTAATCACCATTATAGATACTGATTCACTGCATATATATAATTCTTTGCTTCATTCGCAAGATATCATCTATAATTATTATGTTGTTTTAGGATATTCAATATGTGTGCCTTGGTCTATTCCACCTAGGAATAGGAACATCAAGTTCCATGTAGTAATAGGTGTACTATTACAAGTAGAAATAAGTTTCCTAATTATTCTATGAATGTATCATGAAATCCTCTCTATTCTCTCTTTATGTTTGTTATATATCTCCTACAACACGTTATGATGCACTTTAGTTCTCAAGAGCTTGAGTTTCTTTAGGCCATCTAGGTTGTTTTTGACAGGAATTTTGAAGACTCGAAGATTTTAAGACTCAAAGCTTGAAGATCCATGATTGACGTTGAAGACTTATCCCAATTTTTGGGTTGGGTTTGACATATTAGACTCTCACAACTGAGAGGTCTAGCGCTAAAATTGAAGTTATAAGCTCTCATATTTTTGAGACGCCATATTGCTCCCATTATACATTGGTAATACGTAGATAAGAGTGATTCTAGATGATTCTATTTTGGCAATACAGAGTACAGAGTGATCCTTTAGGATTCTGAGATGCACTGAGCGAACGTTATTGTAACATTCATTAAATCTTTTCAATGGGAGGAGGTTCGTTAACTTCACTACAAACAGTCACCAACTTAAATTGAGACATTATGCTTAATCTCTGTTTGAGATTATAATTCTGTGGTGTTTTCATAAGTGCTGACAACATGGTCCAGAAAACGCTATCTACATTACTTATTAAAGCCATGATTCTTATGAATCAAAATAGGCTCATGTATAGTAAGAAGAACTATACAACCGTCAGCGCGCTCATATTATTGTTTCCTACACTAGAGCGGCATGAGTGACTCTTCTTAATATCAATGCTAAACCGGTTGGAACATAGAAGATTTATGAGTCTTAGTTCAACACGGGAAGAGGTGGAAAACACTGGAATGGAAAAGGGACAGTGCATGCTGCACTACAAAACCGTGGGAATGGTTTCTAGTGGGGCGGCGATAGCAAGGGACATGACTAGGGCCCTAGGGGCCATGCCAACTTGTGGACACGCCAGGGAGGTGTCTCCGGCAAGGGTAGCTGCACTACACATGGGACATATCCCTCAGTCAAACATAAAATTGCAAATAATGCACATTGCTTTCGATATAGATCGACTTAACACTTAGTCCGGGATTGCAGTGCAATCAATAGAGGTACAAATATTTAATGTCTCTTGAGACTAATTTATTGGATGAAGTTGTGATAGAAGCTTGTATGCTAATCTCACAATTGCGGATTTGGTAGCAACAAGGGCATTGCTAGAGACATGGACGCTTTGAATTTCGACGTTCTAGTCTAAAACCGCATCAATTTCCTATTGTGAAGGCATGGTGTCTTAGATTTTATTTTGAGTAGGTCATTATAAATTAGGTCAATCATAAAACCTTGATGCATTCTTGGCAGATTAATAAATTTTTGAAGTGTGTTTTTAGTAAACCATTCAATTATTCTTCCTTAGATGCAAACTTTGGTTCAAATTTTTCTTCATATCATAAAGTCTGGGACTATATATGATCTAGAATTTATTCTGGCATGAACTCACCAAACTCCCAAGGGAGTAGACAACGACAAAACTGTCCTCGGGGAGACGCGGTTGATAGGAGCACAAAGTGTGACGTTCTTAATGTGTATATGCCCTATTCTTATGCTTTGTTACTTCTTATTTAGCTGTTTTAGGTTCATAGTTGTCATTTGTATGTGCTAAGTGGAGCTATGCCGAATTTAGATGAATTGATGATGAAATTGTGCTAAGTGTTAGAACTCCTTATTGAGCTAGGATTCCTTACTCGACTAGGACTCTACTTTCCTATTTTCATTCTTTCCTATTCCTTAATCGACAAATTCTTTTCAGGAAAGACAAATCATATTTGGAAAGAATGGAGTGTTGCTGAGATGCATTCCTAGTGAGACAAGGAAATCATGTTCGAGTTGAAGAAGGAGAAGATGAGGCCGGCCTAGCTACCCCTAGTTGGACCAAGAGAGATGCCGTGCAGCCCTTATGTGGTCTCTCTATTGGATTTGGTTTCCCACATCAAGTTGGATTTGGAGTACATGAATCAAAATCCATATCAAAGAAGATTTCAGCTTCCCAATTGGACTCTATCTCCTACAAGGGACGGCAAGAGGGCTTCATAGACTCCTGTATATAGAGGCTCGGCCTCCCCATTCAATCATCATCAACCTTGCACACAAGCACAAGCCTAGCTCTGCCGAATCAACCCCTCACCCTTCCAAGAAATCCTAAAACCGATTCCACCATTCTCCACCAATCTATAGCCCTCAAACACGCTTGTGAAGAAGGTTTCATCCCCTAGAAGTCACGGCTACACTTGTGGAATTGCTTGATTTATAAAGTGTAACCATGATTCACTCTTTGATTCAATTCGGTTTTTGGTTTTTTCTTGTTCTTGGATGAGCTTGCGATTTGTGTAGTGTAATCATGTTTCAATTTTGTCTATGAAATAGCTACTTGATTCAATTTTATATAAAGATTCGAACTCATGTTTTGGTTTTATGGATTTTCTGTTTTGGTTTCTGCCGTGTACTATGTATGAATAATTTCGATTCCTAAGTGTTATGACTATGCTTGTAGCATGATATTTAGGTTGTTGGATTAAAGACTTATGCTAAGAACATGTTTACTCTTTTCTATGTGATTTTCGAATTGCATGGTTGTTGGTTAAGTAGGTGACATGCTTAATGAATTCAATGTGCATGACTTTGGAATTAGATGATGAAGATGAACATGTTAGATTTCGATTATGGCTGCTTGGTATTAATTGAATGTGTTAAGTGTCTATGTGTTTAGGTTACTACTTAGAACCCTAATTGCATGATCCAATCTTAAGTGTTTATAAGGAGGTCTCGACATGATTCTAAAAGGAGTCATAGGACTTGTTTCGATTTCTTTATGTGAATTATTTTGGTGATTGTTTATGTGTTGGTTGGTTGATCACATGTATATATTAGCTTAGATTTTATTTACTGTTTTTATCTTTCAATCCGATCCTATATATCAAACTCTTTTATATGTCTATGAATTCGTGTTAAGTATTGTGATCCTAAGCCCTGGCTGATCCCCGGTTTGTGAACGATACCCTCTTGCTTTATACTACTAATGATGTGTACATGGTTAAATATTGATGTCGAGTAATCGAGCACTCATCAAATGGCGCCGTTGCCGGGGATCCATCTCTATGGATCCCTAACTTTTAATTGCGAATTCATTGTCTATATTGTACATTTGTATATTCTTATCCTGTTTCGTTGTACATATAGTAAATATATCTTAGGTTGTTGTTTTGGTGCTTGAGTGAATGATTGTTGTAGGTTGTAAATAGAACGGAATAGGTAAAGTCCCTTTTGTTAATATTGGCCTTAACCCTTCATGCTAGCTCTCGGGTTTGCATGAGGTCGAGGGTGGCTTTTATTAACACTTGGAGATTTGTCTAACACACAAGGTTAAGTCCAGCTGAGTAAGGGTCACGCTCTCTTATTACTCTAGTGCATGGGACCAAAATTGGATCTTAGAGAACTACTGACTGACATACATCTCGGTGATGGAGTCGATAGGGAGTTCGCTCTCCGTAGTTCAACAAATGAGTCCTACCCTGTTCACTAGTTGACATCATAGTTGCCGTGCCCTTCCCCATAAGTGTGCGTGTGTATGATTAAGGGAAGGCACGAATTATATGTGTTCATTGTGTATTCTTCAATGCTAACTCTTTAACTTTCGTGTCACATGAACTATGCATGTCCGAAATATCTAAGAGAACTCAAGAGCTCAAAGATCGAATTCAAGCACTTAGAGATTTAAACAACTCTTTCACAAGTGGACCTTTAAATTTCGAAACACCTCCAAGCAATTCAATCTTAAACTCTTCACCTAGATCATAAGAAGAGGAGGATCTTTCCTTCCCCTTCATCTTCAATTCCGAGCTCGACACAATTGCGGACCGTGACATAATTCCTGTTGGTGCTCCAATGGCACTCAAGAATGCATTCATTCCCACCATCCCTGAATCACCTTCATGCATTGCTTTCACTCCACCTGATGAAGCTAAATTCTCCATTCCAGTTCAATTGCTTGGGCAGCTGCCTAAGTACTCTGGTTCTTCAATGGAAGACCCTAATGTTCACCTTAGGGAGTTCTTGGACATTTGCAAGCTCCAATCGATTCATCATCTTTCTCAAGAAGGCTTGAGGTTGCTTTTGTTTCTATTTACCCTTAAGGATGATGCTAAGCGTTGGTTGTACTCTTTGCCTGCAGGAATCACCACCACATGGGACGAAATGACTAGGAGGTTCTTGAAGCAATTCTTCCCTGCTCAACTCACGAAAAGACTTAGGAGGGAGATTCAAAACTTCACTCAAAAGGATGGTGATTCACTCTATGAGCCATGGGAGGAATTTCAAGAACTACAAAGGAAGTGCCCTCACCATGGTATTTCGTTGGGTGACTTGGTGCAATTCTTCTATGAAGGACTCGACACCACCAACAAAAGCATGGTGGACTCGGCATGTGGCTACACATTCATGAACAAGACCGGTCAAGTAGCTTACACCTTGATTGATGACTTGGCCGACAACAATCGCCAATTTAGTTCGAAGGAGAAGAGAGGAAGCAAGAGCCGTGGGGTGTATGATGTTGATGCAAGAAATCAGATGGCTACTTTAGAAAGGAAGCTTGACGTTCTAGTCAAGGCATTCAATGGTTCGAGCATCAACAATCAAGCATGTGGTATTTGTTCTTTCAAAGATCACACTACTGAAAATTGTCCAAATGGTGCAATGACTGAAGAAGAGTTGAACTTTATGGGGCAACAAAGGCCTAGGTATGATCCATACTCAAACACATACAACCCTGGACTTAGAGATCATCCAAATTTTTGTTGGAGCAACAATGCTCAACCGTCCAATGCTCAAGGTCAAGGACCTCGTCCTTCAGGTTTGTTTGTGAGGCCTCAGGTACCTCAAGATTTTATTAATGCTAGACTTAGGTGCATCTATTAATGTAATGCCATACTATATCTATGAGGACCTAGGTCTAGGTGATTTGAAACATGACAATGTTGTGATTCGATTGGCTGATTGTTCCAACAAATTCCCTTTGGGCTATGTTGAAGATGTTCTTGTGCAGGTTTCGAGCTTAATTTTCCCTACAGACTTCTATGTCATTGACATGGAGCCAACTGAAGCAGATGACAAGGACGTCCCTATCTTGTTGGGCCGTCCCTTCATGAGGACTGCACGAACAAAAATTGATGTGTTTAGTGGATCACTCACATTTGAGTTCAATGGTGAAGTGATTAGCTTCAACATCTTTGAAGCTATGAGGTATCCTATTTTGGAGTTAAGTGATTGTTTTTCAGTTGACATTCTTGATTTCCTTGCAGATAACTATCTAGATACCTTGGCACATGACGAGTGGCACTCACTATTGCCCAAGGGGCCGGATTTACAAGTAATGGTTCTAACATTTCGGAGTTAGAAGCTAATGATGCCGTGCCATCCTTCATTCTTGAGAACGTGACCTCTCTTGAGGTTGCATGTGAGGTAAGCTATGTCTCTCCTAGTCCAATTCTCTTAACTACTAACAAGATTCTTCCTTCTGTGGTGCAAGCTCCAAAGCTTGATCTTAAGGTTCTTCCGGACCACTTGAAGTATGCGTTTTTAGGAGATGAGGATACATTGCCAATGATCATTTCATCTGCACTCAACGAGGAACAAGAGGAGAGATTGATTGAAGTGCTGAAGAGTCACAAGACGACAATAGGATGGACCCTAGCCGACATCAAGGGAATTAGCCCTACCATGTGTGTGCACCGAATTTTGCTTGAAGATGGTGCCAAACCAACCAAGGAAGGTCAGAGACGTCTTCACCCACCAATGATGCAAGTTGTAAAAGATGAAATAACTAAGTTGCACGATTGTGGCGTGATCTACCCCATCTCGGATAATAGGTAGATCTCTCCCATTCAAGTTATGCCAAAGAAGTTAGGAATCACGGTGGTGAAGAACAAAGATAACGAGTTGGTGCCTCAAAGGACAGTGACTGGTCATCGAGTGTGTATCGACTATAGGAAGCTCAATGCTACAACAAGGAAGGACCATATGCCATTTCCATTCATTGATCAAATGGTTGAGAGGTTAGCTGGTCATTCTTTCTATTGTTTCCTTGATGGATATAGTGGATACAACCAAATTAGTGTTGCGGAAGAAGATCAAGAAAAGACTACGTTCACATGCCCTTTTGGTACGTTTGCTTATCGTCGCATGCCTTTTGGTTTATGCAACGTTCCAGGTGCGTTTCAACGTTGCATGTATCACATTTTCTCTGAGTATATTGGTTCTAAAATTGAAGTTTTCATGGATGATTTTTCTGTCTATGGTGAAAATTTCGAAACTTGCTTAGAGAATGTTGAACTTGTGCTTAAACGTTGTGAAGAAACTAACTTGGTTTTGAATTGGGAAAAATGTGACTTCATGGTTACGCAAGGCATTGTCTTAGGCCATATTGTTTCATCTAGAGGAATTAAGGTTGATAAGTCTAAAATAGATCTTGTGCGTCACTTACCCCTCCCCACAAGTGTGAGGGATGTTCAATCATTTCTTGGACATGCAGGTTCCTATCGTAGGTTTATCAAGGACTTTTCCAAGATTGCGGGACCAATGAGTTCATTGCTTCAAAAGGACGTTCCCTTTCACTTTGATGATGATTGCAAGCTTGCATTTGAGACTTTGAAGAAGCTCTTAACTTCGGCACCTATCATGGCACCGCCGGATTGGTCCTTGCCATTTGAGTTCATGTGTGATGCCTCTGACTATGCAGTTGGAGCCGTGCTAGGGCAGAGGAAGGATAAGCAGCCCTACACCATCTATTATGCCTCACGAACGCTCAATGATGCTCAACAGAACTACACCACAACTGAAAAATAACTTCTTGTCGTGATCTTTCCTCTAGATAAGTTTCGTTCTTACTTACTTCAATCTAAAGTTATTGTTTACATTGACCATGCAGCTTTGAAGTATTTAATGACGAAGGAGGATGCCAAACCAAGATTGATTCGACGGATTCTTCTACTCCAAGAGTTCGATCTCGAGATCAAGGACAAGAAGGGAAGTGACAATGTTGTGGCGGATCACTTGAGTCGTTTGGTAAGAGATGCCGAGCCCTTGGCTATCCAAGAGAGCTTTCCGGATGAGCAACTCTTTCGAGTTGAGGTAAGTGAGCCATGGTATGCAGATATTGTGAATTATCTTGTTTCTAAGCAATTTCCGGATACTTTATCGCATGCTCAAAAGAATAGACTCAAGGCATTAGCTAAGTATTATGTTTGGGATGAACCATACTTGTGGAAACATTGTGTTGATCAAATCATTAGGAGGTGTGTCCCTGAACATGAACATCATTCTATACTTACTTTTTGCCATTCTTTACTTACTTTTTGCCATTCTGAATCTTGTGGAGGACATTTTGGTTCACGTAGGACTGCTCTAAAGGTGTTACAATGTGGTTTCTTTTGGCCTACGATTTTCAAAGATGCATATCATTTTTGCATGACTTGTGATAGATGCCAAAGCCTGGGAAACTTAGGATTTAGAGATCAAATGCCTATAACACCGATTCTATATGTTGAAATATTTGATTGTTGGGGTATTGCTTTCATGGGACCTTTTCCTAGCTCTACTGGTTGCTTGAGTTGTTGTAGATTTCCTTCGTTCTAACATTTTCTCTATGTTTGGTATGCCGAGAGTTATCATTAGTGATGGATGATCTCACTTTTGCAACCGGACCATTGAAGCGTTGTTGAAGAAGTATGGAATCAAGCATAAGGTTGCTACGCCTTATCACCCCCAAACAAGGGGACAAGTGGAGCTATCTAATCGTGAGATCAAGAGAATTTTGGAGAAGTCTGTTGGACCATCACGCAGTTGGACCATCACGCAAGGATTGGTCTCAACGATTGGATGATGCTCTTTGGGCTTATAGGACGGCATACAAGGCTCCTCTTGGCATGTCACCATTTCGATTAGTTTATGCCAAGGCGTGCCACCTTCCTGTGGAGCTTGAACATCGTGCATGGTGGGCTGTGAAGAATTTCAACATGGACATTGATGAGGCCGGATTGCATAGGAAGTTGCAATTCCATGAGCTTGAAGAGATTAGAAATGAGGCCTATGATTCGGCAATGGTTTACAAGGAGAAGACTAAGAAATTCCATGACCGCATGATTAGGAAGAAACACTTTGTTGTTGGGCAGAAAGTTCTTTTGTTTAATTCTCGACTTAGATTGTTTCCGGGCAAGCTCCGTTCTAGGTGGCTTGGACCGTTTGTTGTTACTAATATTTTTCCTTCTGGTGCTATTCAGATAAAAAGTATTGTGCATGGAAAGGAATTCACGGTCAATGGACATCGCTTGAAGCCGTACTATAAGAATTTTGTGGAGCATAACGTGGAGGAGATCTCTCTCCTTGATCCTACGGCAAGCAAGTGATGCTTTCAAGATAGTCTAGGCTATAGACTCTAAACTTAAGCCAATGAAGGAACCATCAACGAGTGTTTGCATTTTCTTACTCCTTATCTCTTTTTAATTTTCGTTGCTTATAATATTGTACATGAGGGCAATGTAAGCTTTAAGTGTGGGGTGGAGTATACATCATTCGTTGTATTCTATTGTTTGATGCTTATGTGTTTCAATTTTGTTGTTTTGATTTTCGATTTTTAGTGTACTTTTTGGTTTTGATTTTCGATTTTAAGTAGTTTTGTTAAGTTGTTTTTGTTTTGAGTCTTAGGTATGCCTTTAACTGTCTAGGATGAGTTGATCTTTGAATTAATGGTTGATAGATGATCATGATATTGAATTGAACTTAATTGTTATTTGATGGTTAATCGATGTGTAGATTTTGTACAAACATGTAGTAGATGAGGATTTTGAAACTTAGGTACAGAATGAGCATGTTCCTTACTTGTTTAAATTCATGTAACCTATGTGAGATTCGAGCCATATATATGTGCCTTTCTTTAGAGAGTTTATTTCATCATTTCTTGGCTTTATAACCTCATTATATTTATTTTGATCAATTCATATGCCATAGAATTGCAATGAACTAGAGAATGCTAGAACTTATTTGTGAAACTTTCGAAGCTTTATGTCATAATATACTCTGATTTAGAAAAGGATTGTTGGATCTTTTTAGGATTTCCACCACTTTAAGCCAAAAAGCCGTATTCCGTATTTGAGCCCTGCTTGGGACACCTTAGTGTTAACCCCTTTGAGCCTACGTTAAGCCTTTTTTTTCATTACTAACATGTTATATCCTTGCTTAGTATAGTTATATCTCTACCTTGTCTTTGAGGCTTGGCAGAGCCGATTCTTGGAGTTAATATGGAGTGATGATTTGATTCAAGTGTAGGGTTATGCTATTGTCTGTAAGTATGCCGTGAAAAAAAAAGTATGCAAAAGAGAAAAAATGAATGATGCCGTGTGAAAAGAAGAAGAAAAAGTATATATGCACGGTTAGAAAAGAAAAAAAATGAAAAGTGATGGTTACTCGATTACTCGACATCAATATTTAACCCTGTACACATCATTGGTAGTATAAAGCAAGAGGGTATCGTTCACAAACCGGGGATCCAGCCAGGGCTTAGGATCACAACACTTAACACGAATTCATAAAGATATAAAAAGTTGATATAGGTTTTGGATTGAGTTGTAAAAACAGTAAATAAAACCTAAGCTAATATATACATGTGATCAACCAACCAACACATAAGCAATCACCAAACAATTCACATAGAGAAATCGAAACAAGTTCTATGACTTTCTTTTGAATCATGCCAAGACCTCCTCATAAACACATAAGGTTGGATCATGCAATTAGGGTTCTAAGCAGTAACCTAAACACATATACACTCAACACATTCGATTAATACCAAGCAGCCATAATCGAAATCTAACATGTTCATCTTCATCATCTAATTCCAAAGTCATGCACATTGAATTCATTAAGCATGTCACCTACTTAACCAACAACCATGCAATTCGAAAATCACATAGAAAAGAGTAAACATGTTCTTAGCATAAGTCTTTAATCCAAAAACCTAAATATCATCCTACAAGCACAGTCATAACACTTAGGAATCGAAATTGTTCATACATAGTACACGGTGGAAACCAAAACAGAAAATCCATAAAACTAAAAAATGAGTTCGAATCTTTATATAAATTGAATCAAGTAGCTATATCATAGACAAAATTGAAACAAGATTACACTACACAAATCTCAATCTCATCCAAGAACAAGAAAAACCTAAAAACCGAATTGAAACAAAGAGTGAATCATGGTTACACTTTATAAATCAAGCAATTCCACAAGTGTAGCCGTGACTTCTAGGGAATGAAACCTTCTTCACAAGAGTGCTTGAAGGCTATAGATTGATGGAAGGATGGTGGAATCGGTTTTAGGATTTCTTGGAAGGGCGAGGGATTAATTCGGCAGAGCTAGGCTTGTGCTTGTGTGCAAGGTTGATGATGATCTGAATGGGGAGGCCGAGCCTCTCTATATAGGAGTCTAGGAAGCTCTCTTGCCATCCTATAAGGAAGTAGAATCCAATTGGGAAGCTGAAATCTTCTTTGTTATGGATTTGATTCATATACTCCATATCCAACTTGATGTAGGAAACCAAGTCCAATAGGGAGACCACATAAGGGCTGCACGGCATCTCTCTTGGTCCAACTAGGAGTAGCTAGGCTGGCCTCCTCTTCTCATTCTTCAACTCGAATATGATTTCCTTGTCTCACTAGGAATGCATCTCGGCAACTCTACTTCCTTTCCAAATATGATTTGTCTTTCCTGAAAAGAAATCGACGATTAAGGAATAGGAAAGAATGAAAATAGGAAAGTAGAATCCTAGTCGAGTAAAGAATCCTAGCTCAATAAGGAGTTCTAACACTTAGCACAATTTCATCATCAATTCATTCAATTTCGGCATAGCTCTACTTAGAACATAGAAATGACAAATATGAACCTAAAACAACTAAATAAGAAGTAACAAAGCATAAGAATATGACATATATACATTAAGAACGTCACACTTTGTGCTCCTATCAACAACCCCACACTTAGACTTTGCTAGTCCCTTAGCAAACACTAAAAAGGGAAATAACACTAAAATTAACGACACAACATACTAATGCCTTCAACATTTTGTCTCAGAGATCTTCAAACTCATAGCATCAAGAATAACACTCAATCGAAATAGATAAGATGAATTCAATGGTTAATAAACATGAGATTTCGTTTAACAAGTAAGACATGGCAGAAACAAGGGTGAAATTAAGCTCGACATGTTCAAAACAAGTTCAAATTCAACTCACAAAAGATATGCACTCCAAATCTTTTTTTTCTCAAGACATGGCATATGCTTAAAAGCTTTTCACACACAAGAGTTATAAACATAGTGAATTCGAAAACCTCATGAAAGATACCAATCATATATACAAATGAACCCAAACCATATGCTTACTCATGAAACAAACTCTACAGATCAAGAGCTACTCATTTTAAGAATTATGCGGATCTTTAGAAAAGGGTAAGCTTAAGCTCGGCATGGATACATTTTTCAGGATAAAGGAATCACAAAGGTCATCCTTAAGACTTAGCAGAGCAAAACATCCACCTTATGTCGCTATACTCCATAAAACAAGGGCCAAATTTCATCATGTTGGACCCATTCTTCACTTTAAACATTGTGAAAACGAACAAAGGCTAAAGTA
This sequence comes from Argentina anserina, assembly GCF_933775445.1. Taxonomy (NCBI): domain Eukaryota; kingdom Viridiplantae; phylum Streptophyta; class Magnoliopsida; order Rosales; family Rosaceae; genus Argentina; species Argentina anserina. The sequence continues at coordinate 18,683,326 of NC_065877.1, forward strand.
TAACACCATTGAGCCTTCAACAAATACATCACAACTCCAAATTCACACAAACAACATGTATGCCGAGATCTTTTCATCATTCTTTCCATTTTTTTCAAAACCGTGTACATATCTTTTTCTTCTTCTTCTTCTCACGGCATCAATACATTTTTCTTTCTTTTCATACTAGTTTGACGGCATACATACATACAATAGCATAACCCCACACTTGAATCAAATCATCACTCCATATTAACATCCAAAATTGGCTCTGCGAAGCCTCAAAGACAAGGTAGAGATATAACTATACTAAGCAAGGATATAACATGTTGGAAATGAAAGAAAAGGCTTAACGTAGGCTCAAAAGGTTAACACTAAGGTGTCCCAAGCAGGGCTCAAATAGGGAAAACGGCTTTTTGGCTTAAAGTGGTGGAAATCCTAAAAAGATCCAACAATCCTTTTCAAAATCAGAGTATATTATGACATAAAGCTTCGAAAGTTTCACAAAGTAAGTTCTAGCATTCTCTAGTTCATTGCAATTCTATGGCATATGAATTGATCAAAATAAATATAATGAGGTTATAAAGCCAAGAAACGATAGAATAAACTCTCCAAAGAAAGGCACATATATATGGCTCGAAGGAAATCTGCAACAACTCGAGAATCATTAGTCCGGGTGGCATTTGCTTCAACCCATTTCGAAACATAATCAACACAAACGAGTATGTACAAGAAACCATTAGAGCTAGGAAAAGATCCCATGAAATCAATACCCCAACAATCAAATATTTCAACATATATAATCGGTGTCATAGGCATTTGATCTCTAGATCCTAAGTTCCCCATGCGTTGGCACCTATCACAAGTCATGCAAAAATGATATGCATCTTTGAAAATCGTAGGCCAAAAGAAACCACATTCTAACACCTTTAGAGCAGTCCTACGTGAACCAAAATGTCATCCACAAGACTCAGAATGGCAAAAAGTAAGTATAGAATGATGTTCATGTTCAGGGACACACCTCCTAATGATTTGATTAACACAATATTTCCACAAGTATGGTTCATCCCAAACATAATACTTAGCTAATGCCTTGAGTCTATTCTTTTGAGCATGCGATAAAGTATCCGGAAATTGCTTAGAAACAAGATAATTGACAATATCTGCATACAATGGCTCACTAATCTCAACTCAAAAGAGTTGCTCATCCGGAAAGCTCTTTTGGATAGCCAAGGGCTCGGCATCTCTCACCAAACAACTTAAGTGATCCGCCACAACATTGTCACTTCCCTTCTTTTTCTTGATCTCAAGATCGAACTCTTGAAGTAGAAGAATCCATCGAATCAATCTTGGTTTGGCATCCTTCTTCGTCATTAAGTACTTCAAAACTGCATGGTCAGTGTAAACAATAACTTTGGATTGAAGTAAGTAAGAACGAAACTTATCTAGAGCAAAGATCACGGCAAGAAGTTCTTTTTCAGTTGTGGTGTAGTTCTGTTGAGCATCATTGAGCGTTCGTGAGGCATAATACATGGCATAGGGCTGCTTGTCCTTCCTCTGTCCTTGCACGGCTCCAACTGCATAGTCGGAGGCATCACACATCAACTCAAATGACAAGGACCAATCCGGTGGTGCCATGATAGGTGCCGAAGTTAAGAGCTTCTTCAAAGTCTCAAATGCAAACTTGCAATCATCATCAAAGTGAAAGAAAACGTCCTTTTGAAGCAATGAACTCATTGGTCACGCAATCTTGGAAAAGTCCTTGATAAACCTACGATAGAAACGTGCATGTCCAAGAAACGATCGAACATCCCTCACACTTGTGGGGAGGGGTATGTGACGCAGAAGATCTATTTTAGACTTATCAACCTCAATTCCTCTAGATGAAACAATATGGCATAAGTCAATGCCTTGCGTGACCATAAAATGACATTTTCCCCAATTCAAAACCAAGTTAGTTTCTTCACAACGTTTAAGCACTAATTGAACATTCTCTAGGGAAGTTTCGAAATCTTCACCATAGACAGAAAAATCATCCATGAAAACTTCAATTTTAGAACCAATATACTCAGACAAAATGTGATACATGCAACGTTGAAACGTACCTGGAGCGTTGCATAAACCAAAAGGCATGCGACGATAAGCAAACGTACCAAAAGGACATGTGAACGTAGTCTTTTCTTGATCTTCTTCCGCAACACTAATTTGGTTGTATCCACTATATCCATCAAGGAAACAATAGAAAGAATGACCAGCTAACCTCGCAAGCATTTGATCAATGAATGGCAATGGCATATGGTCCTTCCTTGTTGTAGCATTGAGCTTCCTATAGTCGATACACACTCGATGACCAGTCACTGTCCTTTGAGGCACCAACTCGTTATCTTTGTTCTTCACCACCGTGATTTCTGACTTTTTTGGCACAACTTGAATGGGAGAGATCCACCTACTATCCGAGATGGGGTAGATCATGCCACAATCGTGCAACTTAGTGATTTCATCTTTTACAACTTGCATCATTGGTGGGTGAAGACGTCTCTGACCTTCCTTGGTTGGTTTGGCACCATCTTCAAGCAAAATTCGGTGCACACACATGGTAGGGCTAATTCCCTTGATGTCGGCTAGGGTCCATCCTATTGTCGTCTTGTGACTCTTCAGCACTTCAATCAATCTCTCCTCTTGTTCCTCGTTGAGTGCAGATGAAATGATCACTGGCAATGTATCCTCATCTCCTAAAAACGCATACTTCAAGTGGTCCGGAAGAACCTTAAGATCAAGCTTTGGAGCTTGCACCACAGAAGGAAGAATCTTGTTAGTAGTTAAGAGAATTGGACTAGGAGAGACATAGCTTACCTCACATGCAACCTCAAGAGAGGTCACGTTCTCAAGAATGAAGGATGGCACGGCATCATTAGCTTCTAACTCCGAAATGTTAGAACCATTACTTGTAAATCCGGCCCCTTGGGCAATAGTGAGTGCCAACTCGTCATGTGCCAAGGTATCTAGATAGTTATCTGCAAGGGAATCAAGAATGTCAACTGAAAAACAATCACTTAACTCCGAAAGAGGATACCTCATAGCTTCAAAGATGTTGAAGCTAATCACTTCACCATCGAACTCAAAGGTGAGTGATCCACTAAACACATCAATTTTTGTTCTTGCAGTCCTCATGAAGGGACGACCCAACAAGATGGGGACCGGTACTTGATTGGATTAGAGTTTCTAAAATTGAAATTGGATATTGATAGGATTCAAAGAGTTTATGCAAGGGAATTCATAGTGAACATATAATGAGTTTCTATAATCATGATAGAGTTGAATTTTGATTATTTCCACGGTTTTCTAAGTTCCCTAGCCTAAGTAGCTTGAAGTAGTGTACTTTGCCCAAAAAAAAAACTAGTATTCTACCCTGATAGGAGCACAAAGTGTGACGTTCTTAATGCATATATGTCTTATTCTTATTTCGTTATTCTAGAGTCATATAAGTGATATGTGATTAGTGTGTCGAGGTAGAGTTTAACTCAATCATGTGTGAATATGTGCTGAAAACGTGCTAAGTGTTGAGAATCCATGTTGAGATATAATTCCTTGTTAGAGTAGGATTCATCCTTTCCTATTTCTTTATTTCTAACTTACTTATTCTTATTTGGAAAGCATTCCTAGTTGCGCAAGGAAAGAGAAGACACTGAAAATCAGATTCCTAGTAGGATATGGAGAGGTTGTGCGATTTAATGCATTCTCATTCGGAAAATGAGTTCCAATCGAAGTTGGAGAAGGATTCCAAAGTGTTAAGGAAGATATTTTCGTGCATATAAATCAGAATTATCAAGGAAAATATGATATGCACTTAAAAGCCTAATCCATACAAGAATCAGAAATCTGTCAGGATTCATAGTCCAACTTTGACGGGCTCCCATAGACAGTTCAGATCGAATTAGAGGACGTGTCATATATGGATAGAAATCCCTATGAGTATAGTTTCTGAAGAAATTGGAATAGCATCAATATATGTTTCCTAGAGGAAGTTATGATGGAATCATTACTCGGAGGTCCAATGGACTCGGCTGAATTATTTCAGCCATTGATTTGGTTTTGATCCAAGGGTTGTGAGGGAAAGTTGGGGCCTTGTTTCTCCTATATGTAGAGGCACAAATCTACATCAGAATCATCATTAACCTTGTGCCATGTACTAGCCAAAGCTCTTCCAAACACATACTCACTAGCTAAGAAATCCTAATTCTGAATTCACCATCCGAGTGCGCTGAGTGAAGCAGCTCCGTTCCCTTAAACGTCTCGGTCTACCTTTGTGAATGCGTTGAGATTTCATAAAGTGTAACCATGACTCTCTTTGATAGAATTCGTGTTTTAGTTTCTTGTTTGGATGATTACAATGTTTAGTTTTGTGTAATATATTTCAATTGTATCTATGATGTTGTAGTATGATTTCAAGTTATATAATGTCAATGAATTTCAAGTTTTGATTTAATGATTTTTGGTTTCTGCTGTGTATGTTCTTAAGTCATTTCGAAAGTACATATATGTTGTGTTTGCGCTGAGTATATCATGATATCTAGGTTGTTTGATTAAAGGCTTATGATGAACTTGGTGAATCTTATTTACTGCGCTGAGTATGCATGTTAGGATTGATTGAGTTAGATTTCAATGAAGGCGCTGAGCACTAATTGAATGAGTTAAGTGTTTATGTGTTTAGGACAACCGCTGAGGACCCTAGTTGCATGATCAAACCTTAGTTACTTGTGAAGGTGTTACGGCATGAACCTTAGGGAGAAAAGAACTTGGTTTCATTGTGTTTATATTACTTATTTGGTGATTGCTTGTGTGTGAGTTTGGATGGTTACATGTAAATATTAGTTGATGTTTTATTTTCTATTTATATCTCAATCGAAACTTTCTAATCTATAAACCTTTTGTGGATTCGTGTTATATGATTGTGATTCAGCCCCTGGTTAGATTCCCGGTTTGTAACAATACACTCTTACTTTATACTATTAACGATGCTTACAGAGTTGATATCGAGTAATCGAACCGATCAGAGCCATTAGTGATTCAAACAAATTTAAGCTTGTATTCTAGATTCTTCGATTTTTGGAAATGAGTTGAAATATCTTTGGGATTCAATTGTCATCAATTTAATGTTCTGATATATACTAATCTCATGATAGAAAATCTGTGTGTGCTATTTACCTATTTTTCTTCTAACAAAAATTTTGGAAAAACAAAACAAACTGATAGTGGGTAGTTATGTCTTCAATACATTAGTAGTTATTATCTATTTAAATTGAATTGTAGGATCGTGACTTTCTGCTTCTTTTTCTCCTTCTTTTCATTTATATTATCTAAATTACAATTTTATCTTTCAAATCATAGGCAAATAGATTTTTGAAATTTAAAAAATAATGGGCGTTTTAGAAAGTTCAAAAATTTAAGCCTTCAATTCTCTTTCTCACTGATCAATTCGATTACTCGACATCAATATTACCTCTTTAAGCATCGTTAATAGCACAAAGCAAGAAGGTATTGTTACAAGCCGGGGAACCAAACCAGGGAATGAATCACAGAACAGCATAGCATCGAAATCACAAATTGGATTAAAGGGTTTATAACTTTCGGATTAAGAATATAAAGACAGGAAATAAAACTTAAACTAATATATACATATGATCAATCAATCAACACACAAACAATCACCAAAACAAACCATATAAGAATAATGAATTCAACTTCTAATCTCAATCAGTTTCTTGTCGTAGGATTAACTAGAATAACTTAGGTTCGATCATGCAATTAGGGTCCTTCGAGGTTATCTTACCACATAGACATTTAACACATTCAAGTATTGCTTCGCGCCTTACTTAAAAATCTAATTCAATTAACCTAACATGCATACTTCGAGCAGCAAGAAAAGACTAACCAAATTCATATTACAAGTCTTTAATCGAACAACCTAGATATTATGCTATGCTTCGAGCAAACACAACAACTAAGTAATCTCTAAATCACTTAAGAAGATTTTTACGGCATAAACAAAATTCATTGAACAAAAATTGAAATCATTAATCTATATATAATTCGAAAGTTACATATAATCTCATAGAAAAATCACAATAAACATAACAAAACCTAAAACAATATTCATCCAAGAGCAAGAACAGAAAAATCTGAAATCTAAACAAGAAAATCATAGAGTTACACTTTAAATTATTCTTCCAGACTTAAGACAAGATAACTAGAGATCTTCAAGGGGATGAATGTCCTAGGCTTTGAGCTTTGGAGAAAAAGAATGGTGAAAGACTGGATGATTTCATATTCTAGGGTTCTTGGTGGTGAGTATGTGTTTTAGCAAAGCTTTGGCTGGCATTTGGCGCAAGGATTGATGATCTTCTGAATGCACAAATCCCCTTTATATATAAAGAACGTCAACGGCAGTAGAATGCACAAATTTGATGTCCAAAATATCCTCCAACCAATGAGAAAACTTCCTTTCGAGTGGAGAACAAGTTAGCATCTTTCCTTTAGGATTCTTCAAATCAGCAAAACTGACCTCCATGCAATAATTCTGTCATAACTTCTTCTAGGAAATAGATATCAATGTGATTCTAAATCCTACGGAAAGTTCTATCGATATATAGCACGTTTTCTGATTCATTGTTAGCTATCCTGAGAAGTCCGTCGAAGTTGGATGACGTGCACTGGTAGATTTCTGATTCTGATAAGGATTTGACTTTAATTGCATATCTTCTTCCTCCTCCATATTCGGATTTATTGTGCATAAAATTATCTTCAATTACACCTTAGAAATTCTTCTCCAACTCTATACAAGAGTCCAACTTCCAATATGAATCCTTCTCTTGAATGCACACGGCTAGAACTTCTCCTAATACATCTAGGACTTGATCACACCGTCTCTTCTCTCCTTGTCCATCTAAAATTTTTCTTTCTTGAAAAGAATCGACAAGTTAGAAATAGAAAAGTGCGAAAATAGGAAAATAGTCCTAGTTGAGTAAGGAAACCAATCTCGATATGGATTTCAAACATTTAGCACGTTTCATCATCAAATCACACATATTCGAGTTAAACTCTTCCTAAAAACTCGTTCTAACAAAATGAACTAAACCACACTTCCTCAACAACGCCTCAATGGGCCGGTTGCAAAAATGAGATCATCCATCACTAATGATCACTCTCGGCATACCAAACCTAGAGAAAGTGTTAGAACGAAGGAAATCTGCAACAACTCGAGATCATTGGTCCGTGTGGCTTTTTCGTCCACCCATTTCGAAACATAATCAACACAAACGAGTGTGTACAAGAAATCATTAGAGTTTGGAAAAGGAAACATGAAATCAATGCCCCAACAATTAAATATTTCAACAATCAAGACAAGATGCATTGGCATTTGATCTCTAGAACCTTTGTTTCAAATGTGTTGGCATCTATCACAAGTCATGCAAAAATGATATACATCTTTGAAGATCGTAGGCCAAAAGAAACCACATTCTAATACCTTAAGAGCAGTCCTACGTGAACCAAAATGTCATCCACCAGACTCAGAATGACAAAAAGTATGTATAAAATGATGTTTAGATTCAGGGACACACCTCCTAATGATTTGATCAACACAATGTTTCCACAAGTATGGTTCATCCCAAATGTAATACTTAGCTAAGGTCTTGACTCTATTATTTTGAGCATGCGATAAAGTATCCGGGAATTGCTTAGAAACAAGATAGTTCACAATATCTGCATATCATGGCTCACTTACCTCAACTCAAAAGAGTTGCTCATCCGGAAAACTCTCTTAAATGGCCAGGGGTTTGGCATCTCTCACTAAACGTCTCAAATAGCCTGCGACAACGTTGTCATTTCCCTTCTTGTCCTTGATTTCGAGATCAAACTCTTGGAGTAAGAGAATCCATTGAATCAATTTTGGGTTGGCATCTTTCTTCGTCATTAAGTACTTCAAAGCTGCATGGTCAGTGTAAATAATAACTTTGGATTGAAGTAAGTAATAACAAAACTTATCTAAAGCAAAGATCACAGCAAGAAGTTCTTTCTCAATTGTGGTGTAGTTCTGTTGAGCATCATTGAGCGTTCGGGAGGCATAGTAAATGGCATAGGGCTGCTTTTCCTTCCTTAGTCATAGCACGGCTCCAACTGCATAGTCGGAGGAATCACACATTAACTCAAATGGCAAAGACCAATCTGGCGGTGCCATGATCGGTGCTGACGTAAAGAGCTTCTTCAAAGTCTCAAATGCATGCTTGCAATCATCATCAAAGTGAAAGGGAACGTCCTTTTGAAGCAATGAACTCAATCGTCTCGCAATCTTGGAAAATCCTTGATAAACGTATGATAGAAACCTGCATGTCCAAGAAACGATCGAACATCCCTCACATTTGTGGGGAAACGTAAGTGACGCACAAGATCTACTTTAGACTTATCAACCTCAATTCCTTTAGATGAAACAAGATGAAACAATATGTCCTAAAACAATACCTTGTGTAACCATAAAGAGAGATTTTTCCCAATTCAACACCAAGTTAGTTTCTTCATAACGTCTAAGCACAAGTTCCACATTTTCTAAACATGCATCGAAATTCTCACCATAAACAGAAAAGTCATACATGAAAACTTCAATTTTAGAACCAATATACTCAGAGAAAATGTGATACATACAACTTTGAAACGTACCTGAAGCGTTGCATAAACCAAAAGGCATGTGACGATAACCAAACGTACCAAAAAGGCATGTGTCGTCTTTTCTTGATCCTCCTCTGCAACACTAATCTGATTGTATCCACTATATCCATCAAGGAAACAATAGAAAGAATGACCAGTTAACCACTCAAGCATTTGATCAATGAATGGCAACGGCATGTGATCTTTCCTTGTTGTGGCATTGAGCTTCCTATAGTCGATACACATACGGTGACTAATTACCGTTCTCTGAGGCACTAACTCATTATCCTTGTTCTTCACTACCATGATTCAGGACTTCTTTGGCACAACTTGAATTTGAGAGATCCACCTACTGTCCGAAATAGGGTAGATGACGCCACAATCATGTAACTTAGTGATCTCGTCCTTGACAACTTGCATCATTGGTGGCTGAAGACGTCTCTGACCCTCCTTGGTCGGTTTGGCACCATCTTCAAGTTAAATTTGATGCACACACATTGTAGGGCTGATTCCCTTGATGTCGGCTAGGGTCCATCCTATGGCCGTCTTGTGCCTTTTCAAAACCTCAATCAATCTCTCATCTTGTTCCTCGTTGAGTGCAGATGAAATGATCACTGGCAATGTATCCTCATATCCTATAAACGCATACTTCAAGTGGTATGTAAGAACCTTAAGATCAAGCTTTGGACTAGGAGAGACAAAACTTACCTCACGTGGCAAAACCTTAAGAGATACCACGTTCTCTAGTATAAAAGATGGCACAGTATCATTGGCTTTTAACTCAGAAACATTGGAGCCATCACTTGCAAATCTGGCCCCTTGGGCAATGGTGAGTGCCAACTCGTCATGTGCCAAGGTATCTAGATAGTTATATGCAAGGGAATCAAGAATGTCAACTGAAAAACAATCACTTAATTCTGAAAGGGGATACTTCATGAAAGTGAGTGATCCATTAAATACATCAATCTTTGTTCTTGCAGTCCTCATAAAGGGACGCCCCAACAAAATAGGGACCCCCTTGTCATCTGCTTCAGCTAGCTCCATATCAAGGTCATAGAAGTCCGTAGGTCATATCAAGCTCGAAACCTGCACAAGAACATCTTCAACATAGCCCAAAGGGACTTTGTTGGAACAATCAGCTAATCGAATAACCACACTATATTTTTTCAAATCTTCTAGACCTAAGTTAGCATAAATGTAGTATGGCATTACATTGATCGATGCTCCTAAGTCTTGGATTATCTTATGAAATTTTGTATTACCAATTGTACAAAGGATTGAAAAACTCCCTGGATCCTTGAGTTTAGGTGGTAGCTTTGTTTGTAGCACGGCTGAGATTGTCTTACTCATTGTTACCACTTTCTTCTCTTGAGTCATCCTCTTATTGGTGCACAATTCCTTCAGAAATTTAGCGTACTTCGGGATTTGTTGAATGCATTCAATGAGAGGCATGTTCACTTCTACCCTCTTAAAGATGTCGAGCATGAATTGATCAGAGTCATCCTTATTCTTCTTTGCAAATATATTGGTGAAGGGAACACAAGTTGAAAGCAAACCACTAGAGTTAGGATCTTTACATGTGTCATGCACGACATGATTACTTTGGGGCAGAGGCACGACATCATTGACCTTAGTGGAGGCATAGTCCTTCTCTAGGTCATTTGCAATGAAATTCTTGGCCTCTTTGTCTGTAGAAGGCACGGCTTTTTTGTTTTGCTATAATGGAGAATCCAAGATCCTCTCACTTTTGTCATCATGGCCTTCACATTAGGATTTGGCTCAGTTTGGCTTGGCCACTTATCTCCTTCATGGATCTTGCCCATGAAGTCAATCACTTGTCTCATCTGATTCTTAAGCTCGGTTATGTCGTTAGACTGAGCTTGATGACCTGTAACTAAAACTTGAGTAGTAGAGTTTAAATTGTATTTCCCTTAAGCAAGGGACTTCAAAAGTTCATCATAGTTAGGTGCAGATGCATTATTTTAACCATGAACATTGGAGTTAAAGGGAACATAACCTTGAGGTACATAAGGCTGCACAAACAAATCTAAAGGATGAGGTCCTTGACCTTGAACATTGGATGGTTGAGTATTGTTGTTCCAACGAAAGTTGGGATGGTCTCTATGTCTAGGATTGTATGTGTTCGAATAAGAATCATACCTAGGCTTTTTTTCCCCATGAAGCTCAACTCATCTTCAGTCATTGCACCATTTGGACAATTCTCGGTGGTGTGGTCCTAAAGGAACAAATGCCACACGCTTGAGTGTTGATGCTCGAACCATTGAATGCCTTGACAAGAACGTCAAGCTTTCTTTCTAAAGTAGCCATTTGATTCCTTGTATGAACGTCATACACCCCACGACTCTTGCTTCCTCTCTTCTCCTTTGTTAATGCTGTGATTATACTTGATTCAGTACGCCGTGCTCCACGTATATATAGTACGCCGTACTCCCGGTCACTTTCCTGCCACGGGTAACACACGTCGTTAGAGTAGAGACCACGGCGGCGTGGTCTTCGACTCTCCGACGCTTAAGTCAGGGCAATGATAATTTGTGCAGAGTGATGGTAGGAAGTTCAGTGTACTTACCTTGTAAGGTCAAGAGTCTGACCTTTTATTGTTGAGTTGAAGTGGATCGTTTACTTGCCATTCGATGTGGGACGACGTCCGATTAAGGTGCTCTCTGGAGCCTTCTTTGAGATGCGCGTGAGGGCACGTCCGTAGTCAGTTTGGGCCGTGGGGAGGCCCGTTGTGTAGTTATCGCGGCTGACTTGCTGTTAGTGTTGTAGGATTGTGCTATACGTTAGCTTTAATGCGCTGGTAGTTGTGCTGATTATGGCGGGCATAAGCCTATGCCAACAAGTCCCCCCAAGTTCCCAGTCTAGGGAGGTAATTTCTTGACTGGGGAGTTAATAATTGAGCGTCTTGCCATAATCAGCAATGGGTCTTGCGGACCCTCTCGTAGTCCCCCCACTCCCCGGTTAAGGAATGCCGAGTTTTTGTTGTGTAGTATGTTTGATTGCTTCTCTCTGTTGGGGACTTCTTATGTCGCTACTTTTAAGCGTAGTGCGTCTATCATGGCGTAGTAAGTTCTTACGCGTAGGACGTCTTGTATCGCTATCTTTGAGCGTAGTGCATCCGTCATAGCGTAGTGAGTTCTTACGCGTAGAACGTCTTATCGCTGTCTTTGAGCGTAGTGCGTCCGTCATAGCGTAGTAAGCTCTTACGCGTAGGACGTCTTATTGCTGTCTTTGAGCGTAGTGCGTCCGTCATAGCGTAGTAAGCTCTTACGCGTAGGACGTCTTATCGCTGTCTTTGAGCGTAGTGCGTCCGTCATAGCGTAGTAAGCTCTTACGCGTAGGACGTCTTATCGCTGTCTTTGAGCGTAGTGCGTCCGTCATAGCGTAGTAAGCTCTTACGCGTAGGACGTCTTATCGCTGTCTTTGAGCGTAGTGCGTCCGTCATAGCGTAGTAAGCTCTTACGCGTAGGACGTCTTATCGCTGTCTTTGAGCGTAGTGCGTTCGTCATAGCGTAGTGAGTTCTTACGCGTAGAACGTCTTATCGCTGTCTTTGAGCGTAGTGCGTTCGTCATAGCGTAGTGAGTTCTTACGCGTAGAACGTCTTATCGCTGTCTTTGAGCGTAGTGCGTCCGTCACAGCGTAGTGAGTTCTTACGCGTAGAACGTCTTATCGCTGTCTTTGAGCGTAGTGCGTCCGTCATAGCGTAGTAAGCTCTTACGCGTAGGACGTCTTATCGCTGTCTTTGAGCGTGGTGTGTGTAGGTTGGGAACAGCGCCATTCGTGCTGTGGGGAGCACGTGTCATACATGCATTGGGCGGATGTTTCGTGAACGTTTCAAATTCGTGGGGTGACGTTATCCGAGAAGACAGTTATTGCGTGTAATTAAGGCGTGTGTAACCGAAACGTTGCCTCGGTAACTCAGGCCACGTGGCGAGATCTGGAGCGATACCTCTTGGGTCGACGACTAGGATGCGAGTAACGGTTTTCTGAATCTGACGGTTAAGGATCGCTTCTGAAGGATCAACGGGCTGGATGTGAGGTGGAGTTTACTACAAAAGGGAGAAAGGGACAGAATGGCTGTCATTATCGACAGACCCAAGTTTTCGAAATCCAAATTCTCTCATTCCCTCTCTTTTGCTTTTGTCTGCTCCCTTTTCTTCCAAGCGTAAACTCATCGGGATTTTTGCGTGAATCGGCTTTTTGAGGTATGTTTTCTGGTCGGATCCTTCTTTATTCGGTTTGTGGCTTGTTGTTTGTTGGTAGATTTGTGTTTGTAGGGTAAATCGGTGGTTTTGGGTTTTGGGTCTTTCCGGCAGATATGTGGGTTTTGGGTCCATTTGATCTTTAGATGATTATTTTCCGGCAAGGTGGGGTGTTTGTATAGGCGGTGCGGATGGGTTTTCGCCGTTAACTGGGCTTGGTGTTCTTCATGTTCTTCGTGTTCTTCATGTTCTTCAAACTCGTTCTTGCGAGGTTCGTAGGATAGATCTGACTTTACTTTTTGACTTATAGTTTTAGGTTGTTCGCCTTTGACTTCGGTGTTGCTTGCTGCGGCGTAATGTCTAGGATAATTATACTAACTGATAGCGATTCCGCGTCTGCAGAAGGAAGTTGGTCCGCGTCGTCATCCGCTTGGTCGTGGACAAGTGAATTAGAGACCAACTACTTGGACTTGGTGCGGCGTAGTGGTGGAAACGATTTGCATCGCGAAGATCGTTCTACTGTCTTTGCTAGAGTGTTAGCGAACTGGGACACGAGTGAGTCGTCAAGCACCATGGAGTCGCAACGTGAAGAGACTGGAGAAAGTGAAGGAGTATCTGAGCGTATTATAAGTGCTTCGGGGACTAGCACTTCAGGCCCAACACTGAGCCCAGCGCCTGTAAGGCGCTGGTTAGATGGTGGTGTGCAGAGGTCGGAAGTGGAGGAGGCACATGGAGCCGACTCCGCCGCAGTGAGTGGTTATGTGGAGGAATTTAAGTTACCTGGGACTATCCTCGCCCGTGCGATTCGGCGTGATGAATTTGGTTCAATGTTGCCAAACGGGCATGCCTTGGTGAGCCCCTCCGTATTACGACTTGGGGTGGAGTTGCCGTTAGACCCTCGTCTGCAATGTCTTGTGGCGGAGTTTGGCTTGGCCTTTGGCCAAGTGAGTTATAACATGTGGCGGGTTCTTCTCGGTCTCTGTTCATTATTCTACCTGTCGGGGTGTTCGGCTCCTACTGCGGCGGAGGTTCTCCATTTCTTCAAAGTGGACTACAACCAGCGTAATGGTAATGGGGGGACCGCGCGGTTTGTGAGGCGGGATGAGCGCAGTGAGTACCAGGTTTTAGAGAACTGGCCCACCTCGGAGGCGAACTGGAGAAAAAACAGCTTCGTGGTGGAGGACGGGTGGGAATATGGGCGCATTAACGGGGTAGAGTATATCCTAAGGAAACGTATTCCCTCGCGGTTCCGGGCTATTAACTGTAGGTTTCAATGCTTTACTAACTTTTGTTACTACGGAATGATTGTTTGCTGATGCTACCTTCGCTCTGTTTTTGTTTGTGTAGCTGGAAGGAGATTGGTTTTGTCCGAGCGAGAGGTTGACCGGGTGAATCGTGTAACTTATCTTTGGAGGTGTCAAGGTGAAGACTTGGTTCACGATTTAAAGGTATTGACGAACCCGTACCTCCTGTTCGAGCAAGGATTACTCCGTCGTCATCGTAAGTAGAAGTGCTCTGTTCTTCCCTCTTTGTTTTGTTTGTGGCGTATTAATCTGTTGTTATATGTGCAGCTACGACACTCTCGGTGAACAGGAATTTCGAGAAATCAGAGCGCATCTGCTACGCCCGGTTTCTGCAGCAGGAAGATCCTGACGTTACGCCGGATACTGAAGGGCTAGCGATTACGATGTTGCGACGCGTCATGTCTAAGAAGGCGGCAGCCTCTACAAAGAAAGTAAATGTCGCAGCGCAGCGAGTCGAGGATTCGTCCGCGGTTGTGGACCTGTCCATTCCCCTGCACGCGAACCTGCCAAATGAGCAGGGATTACCACGCCGCAGTGATGCGGAAGGAGTGGGCCGTATCGATGTCGATCCGCATCTGGCTGATCCGCTTGAGACTGGCAGGAAGAAGAAGCCGCAGAAGGCGGGCGCGTCTTCGAAAAGAGCAAAGTCATCTGTTGCCCCCGAGGATGTGGAGGATGCGGCAGTGGAGGCTCCGCCTCCTAAAAGACAGAGGACTACGCAGCTGGTGCCACTCACCTTCACGGAGTCTCGGGTTTTCGAGGATCTGTCCGCCTTGGACCGCAGTCCTCTGAGCCAGCTAGGAGCTCCGGAACTGGAGAAGCTGGTGTTGCTAAGCCAGCGCGCCGAGCTCGGGGGTTTGAGGCGACCTGAAGGATCTGGTCTGGACCTGCGGAGTCCCCTCGGTCTTGCTGCCACGAGGGCAGCAAAGATGGTTTTTAATTTGCTTGATGCGGAGCGGGATGCTCTGGAGGCACAGCGCCATCTCGCCGAAGTGGTTGAACGGGACAGCACCCATGAGACAAGGGTGTTGCTGCTGGAAAATGACTTGGCCAATGCTAGGGCCAAGTTGGAAAATGCGGCGAACCTCCAGGAGGACCTTCGGCAGGAGGTTGCCCGTCGAGAGGTAGCGGAGTCACTTGCCTGAGAAGCGGCGGCGGAGAGGGATGCGGCGCAGTCTGCCCTTGCGGATGCAGAGGAGCTCGTTAGACGGATGAGCGAGGAGGCGGAAGCTGAGAGGGCCCGCGTAGCAGAGGAGGCTGCGTCTAGCGCCGTGACTGCCTTCAAATCATCCATGGAGATGACTAAGTACTTGGAAGGGTACTATGTCACGGCTGTGGGTGACATGATAGCGCAGTTCCAGGAGCTGGAGATGCTGGATCCCGCGGACTACGAGGTCCGGCTGTCGGAGAAGGGTTTGGAACCGCCGCCCATGCCACATGAAGTGACTCCGCCCTTTTCGCAGCCTACTTCTACTGCGGAGGCCGAAGGTGGTAAGGAAATTTCTAACTCTTCTTCGTCTGGTTTTTCTTGTGATAATGACAGGTCTGATTCTAATCCGGAGACTCCCTCTCCTACTCCTCCTTCTCAGAGCATCAGGATGCACAACCGCCGCAAGGCGAATCGGGGGAAGCGGCGGGGCTAGAAGCTGCGAGTACCGGCGATGCGGTCTGAGCAACGCTGGCGTACCAAGTTGCGGGGGAGGAGTAGGATAGGGTGATAAGATCGTTGTAATGCGTCTCCTGTCGCCGTAGTCTTTATGTTTCTGTATTTTTTTTTTTTTTTTTTTTTTTGCATTTTCTGTAACGGCCTTTGTGCCGAACTTGCTATCTTTTGATGAATAGAAGTTCTTTTGACCCGTGTTTTTTTTATATTATTGCCGTAGCAATATTGTGGTTGTTGTTTTGTGCTTTTGGCTGTATGCTTAATTCTATCTTCGTTGTGCGCACAATGAAATTGTCTGTCGAAGGAATTTAATTGCCATAGTACGCTAGCGTAGTAAGGATCAATGGTTTGAAAAATTCCTCATTTCATTGATAGCCTGGCCGTAGCCATTTTGTACAAAGATAGCTAAAGCAGTGCGCCAAAAGCACTCAAACAGTTGGTCCTTGTGCTACGGATGGACTCCTACTTGTAATAGTACTTGAGTTGTTCCATGTTCCAAGGATGGGCTAATTTTTCTCCGTACTTGTCTTCTAGGCAGTACGTGTTTGGTGCTATGATTTGGACGACTTTATACGGTCCATCCCATCTCGGGCGTAGTCCAGTGACCTTTGTTTGGATCTTCTTTTAGGACCCAGTCGCCTAATTGTAGTGTCCTGCTCTTGACTCTCGAGTTATAGAAGCGTGCCACGCGCTGTTTGTTCTGGATGTTATGGCGATGCGCTGTGATGCGTTTCTCTTCCAAGAGATCTTTATCAAGGTGTATACTGTCCGAATTGGTTTCGGGGTCAAATAGTGAAACCCGTTGTGTTGGCTGAATTACTTCGATGGGTAGAACTGCTTCCCAGCCATACATTAAGCAAAAAGGAGTTTCGCCCGTGGCTTCTGTTGGTGTGGTACGGATTGCCCATACTACCTCGTCGAGTTTTTCTGGCCAAAGTCATTTAGCTTCACCCAGCTTTTTTCGAAGAAGGCTTTTAATCAATTTGTTGGCGGCTTCTACTTGCCCATTGGTTTTTGGATGTGCTACGGATGCGAATTTGAGCTTAGTTCCTCTTGCCTTGCACCAAGTGATGAGGTACTCGTTGTTGATCTGCGTGCCGTTATCTGTGATGATAGACTCCGACGTACCGTGACGGTAGAAGATGTTGCGTTGCAGGAAGTTTTGAACCTTCTCGGTTGTTATGGCCGTCAGGGGCGCAGCTTCAATCCATTTGGAATGATAATCGATACATACAATGACCCACTTGAATTGACATTTCCCGACGGGTAATGGGCCAATCAGATCCATTCCCCAAAGGCAGTTGATCCACGGGCTGACTATGTAGGATAGTGGTTCGGAGGGTAGGCGTGGTATGGGTCCATGGATTTGACATTTGTGGCAAGACCTGGCGAGCTCCTGTGCATCGGAGGCTAATGTGGGCCAATAATATCCTGTGCGGAGTGTTTTTGCGGCCAATGCGCGGCTGCCGTAATGGTTGCCACAATCACCGCTGTGGATTTCGTTCAAGATCTGCTTGCCTTCTTTGGTTGTGACGCACTTGAGGTCTGCATTCAGCAGACCTTGGCGATAGAGTGTGTTGTTCCGCAGGTAATATCTTACCGCCCGTCTCCTTAGTTGTTTTGCCATGGTCTCGTCTTCTGGTAGCTTGCCGTTGCACTTGAATGCTACTATCTCATCCATCCACGAGGCTTGGTCGCGCTCTATCTGGCATATCTGTTGCAAGGTCTGGTGAATGGAGGGATGGTGGAGAATTTCGACCCTGGTATCCTTGTGGCATTGGTGGGGTTGCGCCGTGGCGAGTCTTGCTAAGGAGTCCGCTCTTGCGTTATTGGCCCTCGGTATTTGATTGATGTGGTAGAATTCGAACTGCTTTAATAATGTTGTGGCATACGCCAGGTAGGCTGCTAGTTGCTCATCCTTAGCAGTGAAGGACCCGGTGATTTGATTGACTACGAGCTGAGAATCACTGAACACATTAATGCTAGTGGCACCCGTGCTTAGGGCCAATTGTAGTCCTGCAATCAGTGCTTCGTACTCCGCTACATTGTTGGAGGCGGCAAAGTTGAATTTTAAAGCATACTCGAGTTCGAGTCCCCCCGGTCCGCTCAAGATGATCCCCGCTCCGCTAGATTTTGCGCAGCTAGAGCCATCTACGTGCAAGTTCCATGGCGAAATACTGACGGGGTTGATGACATTATCTGGTTCCACTTCCGCCGTATCTCGGGGGATCATTTCTGCTATGAAATCGGCTACGGCCTGTCCTTTTATGGCGGGTCGCGGCCTGTATTCGATGTCGAATTCTGTCAGCTCGATAGCCCATTTGCTGAGTCGCCCGGAGTGTTCTGGATTCTGTAGTACTTGTTTGAGAGGTTGATTTGTGAGTACGTGGATGCTGTGAGCTTGGAAATAGTGGCGCAGTCGTCTGGCTGCTACGATGAGCGCGAGGGCTAATTGCTCCAATGTTGGGTATCTTGTCTCTGGGCCGTTCATGGCTCGTCCTGCGTAAAAAACTGGTAGTTCTTTAGTTCCATCACGGCGAACTAAGGCACTGCTGACCGCGGTTGTGGATACTGCGAGGTAAAGGTACAGGGGTTCACCCGGCTGTGGGGTTGACAGTAATGGTACTGCGGCGAGGTAATCTTTTAATCCCTGAAAGGCCTCTTGGCAGTCTGGTGTCCATTCGATCAGTTTACTCTTAGAGCGCCTTAACAATCTGAAGAACGGCTCACACTTGTCAGTCAGTCTTGATATGAATCTAGATAATGCCACGAGCCTGCCTTGGAGGGCTTCTACATCCTTCTTGAGTATTGGCTGCGCCATATCTAGGATGGCTTGTATCTTTTCGGGATTTGCCTCTATGCCGCGTTGACTGACGATGTAGCCCAGGAACTTGCTTGTTGTTACGCCGAAAAAACATTTCTCCGGGTTTAATCTCATCTTGTACTTTTTGAGCACATTGAAGATGGTTCGGAGGTTGGTTACATGGTCTTCTGCTTTTATGCTTTTGGCCAGCATGTCATCGACGTACACCTCGATTTCCCGACCGATGTGTTGGTCAAACATTTGTGTGACGCAACGCACATACGTAGCACCCGCATTTTTTAATCCGAAGGGCATTACGTTATAACAGTACAGGCCCCTATCAGTGACGAAGGTCGTAGCTTCTTGATCCGCCGGGTTCATGCGTATCTGATTGTACCCGGAGTAGGCGTCCATCATACTGAGCAACTCGTGACCTGCCGTGGCATCAATGAGCTGGTCAATTCTGGGTAGGGGGAAACTGTCCTTTGGGCATGCTTTGTTTACGTTCTTGTAATCCACACACATACGCCATTTACCGTTGGCTTTACGTACCATAACACAGTTTGAGATCCACTCAGGGTACTGTACCTCCCGGACGAACTTCATGCCTCTCAATTTGTCAACTTCCTGGCGTATCGCCGTGCTTTTTTCATCGTCGAAGCTTCGGCGCTTTTGCTTAATTGGGTGTGCGGAAGGTTTGATGTGCAATTCATGCATGATGATGTCGGGCGAAATACCAGGCATGTCTTCATAAGACCATGCGAAGACTTCCATGTTGTCGCCCAAGAAACTTGTTAAATCTCTCTCAACAGTGGGATTGAGAGTTGCCCCGATTTTGATCTTGCGCTCCGGATGACTTGCGAATGAGGATTCGGGGTTTGCCGGAATTTTTGTCTCGTATGGCGTAGCCTTCTGCTTGCTCTTTCCTTTCGACGTTTCGCCATCTCGTGCGTCGACAACTTTGTCGGTCAAGTTTACTGTGGCGTGTACTGCCAGGATTTCGTGTCGGTTGCGCGTTTGTCGAATTGCGCGTGTCTGGCAATCTTTTGCCACGGATTGTGAACCCCGGACCTGTCCTGTTCCGTGCGGAGTTGGGAATTTCATGAGCATTATGTGTCCGGCGATAAAAGTTCGCATCCGGTTAAGTGTAGGTCGGCCGATGATCCCGTTGTATGAGCTGTAGGCATCGACTATGATGAACTCAGCTTCGACGCAAACTGTGCATGGTGCGGTCCCAATGCGTACTGTCATATAATCCGAACCTACGGGTTGGGTTATGTCACCAGAGAAGCTGACTAGCGGTTCGTGGTCTTGTACCAATTTCTTGCCGCTACGCTCCATTTTTTCGTAGCAGCCCTTGAATAGGACGTTGACTGCAGATCCCGTGTCGATCATCATCTTCCCTATGTCCCATTGTCCGCCCAAGATTGCGTCTATGAGGAAAGCGTCGTCATTGGGTAAGGAGATGCCAATTTCCTCGTCCTCAGTGAAGGTGATCGGTTTCCATCCTTCTTTCTGTCGTTTAACGTTTCCTCCTGTGATGGCATACACCTGCCTTGGGTGATTATTGCGGTCAAAGCGCTTTTTTGCTCGGTTGGACCAGTTGGTCTTCGGGGCTCCTCCCTCTATAAAGTTGATGCGGCGTAGGGTCTCGACTGCGGCAACCACATTCTGTTGTATCCTCTGTTGCGCCGGGCGAACTCCCGTGTCGCCATTGGCTCTTAATATGCGGAGGGTGCGGCAATCATTCGTGTTATGACTTCCATTTTCGTGGAATCTGCACCATTTACCAGTTTCGGCTTCGGTTTGGGGGCGTAGCGGTCTTGCTGGTTTCCTCAACGTGTCCTGATGTGCGTGGAAAAAGTCCTCCAGGGTCTCTTCCCTAGGCAGTGTGTGGTCACTACGGCGTCCCATCGCGTTAACTTGGCGGGGGTCTCTGTTGTCGCGACGTTCCTGGCCAAGTCTTCTGTTCCTGTCCCGGCCCCTGTGCCGATCGTTGTTACGCGCATCACGGTGATTGGCTTGATGCCACTCTCTCTTCCTGCCTTTGCTATGGTCTTCTGTGTTTGGGAAGAGCTCGCGCTGGAGGGGGACTGTGTGTGTAGATGTTTGCGTCATAGTAGTTTTGTCTGATGGTACTGGGGTCCGCTTCTCTCCGTATGTGACGTATTCTGCCTGAGCGTATCGTACTGCTTCAGTCATGATGTCATCGTATGTGGCGCCGCGCATTCGAGGGTCCACATTAATGTGGAACAAGAAGTTCTCTGACCGTAGTCCTTCCTTAAAAGCAGCCAAGGCGAGCGTTTTGTTCAGGTTCCGGCATCTGGATGCTGCAGTCTGCCATCGCATGACGAAGGTGCCCAATGTTTCCCTGCTCTCTTGTTTTACTTGAAATAGGCCATCAGTTGTGTGGGCGGCCCCGGCCATGAGTATAAACCGATTAAGAAATGCTGTGGTTAACTGCGCGAAGGAATCCATGGAGTTCACTGGTTGTTCAAAGAACCAATTCATGGCATCCCCATCTAAGGTTTCGCTGAATAGGTGGCATAAGGTGGCGTCGTCGAATTCTCTACTGGCAGTGACTTTTTTGAAGTTATCAATGTGCCGGAATGGATCGCCTTCACCTGTGTACGGCGTGATTTTTGGGCTCTTGGATTGAGAAGGACGCACGGTGTTCATTATTCTCGTAGTGAATGGGCCTAGCCTGGCTGCGAACACTGGTTGGCACCGTGGATTGGCATCCCGTTGTTCTATCGCTGTTAGCCGCTGCAAGATCAGGGCTAGCGTGGCAGACTCGCTGTTGTGAGCAGCTGTGGGGGGTCTGGAACGGGAGGTGACGCTTGTGCTTCCTTCCTCACGGTTATGGATACGCCGTGGTGATGGTGGCCGTTTCTTGGCGAGTTCGGAGGGGGTCAAGCTGATACTTAAGCGAACTTGTTCTCGTCCTCTTGTTTGCGCGCTGCCCTCGCGATTTGACTCCCCATGTAAATGACTGCGCTCAGCCCGTTCGAGCTGTGTCCGTATCCTGTCAAGTTCGCTCTGAAGAGCTGCTGCTTTCTCGCGTTCCAGTACCTCGCGCTGCTGGCAATCGGCTAGGTCGCGAGCCATGCTTTCCATTCTTGCGGCGGTTGCCGGATCTGTAGTCGCATTGGTACTAACGACTGTTCCGGGTGTAGGTGTGAGGATGAAAGGGTCGTTGGCGGAGGGTAGAGGGTGGTTGAGGCTAAGGTCTGTGACGTCTTCGATGTGACCGCCTGCCGGAGTAGAGGGGGACGGATTCGTAGTGCCCATGTCGAAGTGTAGTTGTTTGGCTAGGTGTTGCATGGGATGTTTTTTTTTGTTTGACTTTTTGTTGCGGGTTCCCACAGACGGCGCCAATGTTAATGCTGTGATTATACTTGATTCAGTACGCCGTGCTCCACGCATATATAGTACGCCGTACTCCCGGTCACTTTCCTGCCACGGGTAACACACGTCGTTAGAGTAGAGACCACGGCGGCGTGGTCTTCGACTCTCCGACGCTTAAGTCAGGGCAATGATAATTTGTGCAGAGTGATGGTAGGAAGTTCAGTGTACTTACCTTGTAAGGTCAAGAGTCTGACCTTTTATTGTTGAGTTGAAGTGGATCGTTTACTTGTCATTCGATGTGGGACGACGTCCGATTAAGGTGCTCTCTGGAGCCTTCTTTGAGATGCGCGTGAGGGCACGTCCGTAGTCAGTTTGGGCCGTGGGGAGGCCCGTTGTGTAGTTATCGCGGCTGACTTGCTGTTAGTGTTGTAGGATTGTGCTATACGTTAGCTTTAATGCGCTGGTAGTTGTGCTGATTATGGCGGGCATAAGCCTATGCCAACATCCTTGGAACTAAATCGGCGATTATTGTCGACCAAGTCATCAATCAAGGTGTAAGCCTCTTGACTAGTCTTGTTCATGAATGTGCAGTCACATGCCGAATCCACCATACTCTTGTTAGTGGTGTCGAGTCCTTCATAGAAGAATTGCACCAAGTCATCCAACGAAATACCATGGTTAGGGCACTTCCTTTGTAGTTCCTGAAATTCCTCCCATGCCTTGTAGAGTGAATCACCATCCTTTTGAGTGAAGTTTTGAATCTCCCTCTTTATTCTTTTCGTGAGCTGAGCAGGGAAGAATTGCTTCAAGAACCTCCTAGTCATTTCATCACATGTGGTGATGATTCCCGCAGGCAGAGAGTACAACCAACGCTTAGCATCGTCCTTAAGAGTAAATGGAAACAAAAGCAACCTCAAGCCTTCTTGAGAAAGATGATGAATTGATTGGAGCTTGAAAATGTCCAAGAATTCCCTAAGGTGAACATTAGGGTCTTCCATTGAGGAACCTGAGTACTTAGGCAGCTGCCCAAGCAATTGAACTGGAATGAAGAAGTTGGCTTCGTTCAGTGGAGTGAAAGCAATGCATGAAGGTGATTTAGGGGTGGTGGGGATGAAAGCATTCTTGAGTGCCATTAAAGGACCAGTAAGAATTAGAGTACGGAAATTGTGTCTGTCTCCGAGTTGAAGATGAAGTAGAAGAAAATATCCTCCTCTTCTTTTGATCTAGGTGAAGAGTTTAGGATTGAATTGCTTGGATAAGTTTCGAATATAAGAGTCTACTCGAGCTAGAGTCTTGTAAGTCTTTTAAGTGCTTGAATTCTATATTTGAGCTCTTGTGTTTTCTTAGATATAGCGGACATGCATAGTTCCTGCAATACGAAAGTTAGAGAGTTAGCATTGAAGAATACAAAAATGAAACAAGAAACGTGCTCTTCCTTAGTCATATACACGGCACACTTAGGGAAGAGGCATGTCAACTATGTTGTCATGTTACAAAGTTAGTTTTTTACATTTACAAAGTTCATACAATTCACAAGTTCTTTTTGTTGTTTCAATGATTGAACGATCGATTAATTCTAAGTTGTAAACTGAGGTGGACGTGTGGCCTAAGTATGGATGTCTAGACACAAGATCAAGTCTTTGTTTCAAAAGGCCGTGTATCTCAGTTAGAGATAGTGAACATGGTAAGACTCATTTGTTGAACTACGGAGAGCGAAATCCCTATCGACTCCATCACCGAGATGTATGTCAGTTTGTAGTTCTCTGAGATCCAATTTTGGTCTCATGCACTAAGGTAATAAAAGAGCGTGCCCCTTACTCAGCTGGACTCAAATTTGAGTGTTAGACAAATTTCCAAGTGTTAATAAAAGCCGCCCTCAACTTCATGCAAAAACTTTGGAAGAAAACATGAGGGGTTAAGGCTAATATTAACAAAATAGACTTTACCTATTCCGTTTGATTTACAACCTACAACAATTATTCACTCAATCACCATAACAGCAACCTAAAATATATTTACTATATGTTACAATAAAATAAGATAAGAATATACAAATGTACAATATGAACAGTGAATTAGAAATTAAAAGTTAAGGATCCATTTTTATGGATCCCCGGCAACGACGTCATTTGATCGGTTCGATTACTCGACATCAATATTAACACTGTAAACATCGTTAGTAGTATAAAGCAAGAGGGTATCATCCAAAAACCGGGGATCCACTAGGGCAAAGAATTACAAAAATTTAACAACGAATTCACAAAAAGATATAAAGTTTTAAAGATATAAGATCGGATCAAACAGAAAATATAAAACTCAAACTAATATATACATGTGATCAACCAACCAACACAAAAACATCACCAAATAAAACGTCACAAGTAGCTTCGAAATCATAATCTCATCCTATGCAAACACCGAACCTTAGCGGGCAAGTATTGAGTGAACAAACAACAACCTAATGCCGAACTAGGTTACTTAGCGCATCCCTAACTCGAAACATGGCCTGTAATCCTACATTAGCGCTTAGAAATTACAAGGTAACATGTCATTCTCAATTTTACCACTTCATTGATTCATCTCTTATTTAATTACTTAGCGCATCTTAGATAACAAACGGATCATGGTTAATTCCTAGTGATTACTAACAAGTCAAGCATGTTACTTACTTTAACAAGTTAACAAAAACACTTAAGAATCATATATGGAAAACTAACTTAGCGCCTTAAATCACATATAGTTAACGCATAAGAAAGAGAATCATTAAATCATTGAATTATAAACTTACAGCATCTACATAGAAATCATAGAAAACAAAATTAGAACTACTTTATAACATCTTGCAAAATCGTAAACTACATAAGAGTATTCCACAAATTCGGAACTAGCCAAAAACAGAAACACAACATCACACAAAGAATCCAAACTGAAAACATAATTGAAGAAGTAATGAGTTACACTTTGCAAATCTCCTTAGCGGTATCAAAATAAGGCAAAACGGCTTCTACTTGAATGGCAATCGTAGGCGTATCGCTTTGGATCAAATGGAATTAAAGGAAGTTGGTGTTTACTGTTTGAATGGCTTTGAGGATGATGAGTAGTGTTTAAGGCAGAGCTTTGGAAAGTCTTGTGAGCAAGGTTGATCATTCTTTTATGTGGAAATGAGGTACTATATATAGAGGAAAAACCCAAGGGAGGCTAGCCACAAAGTCCACAAAGTTGAAACCAAATTAGTTTAGTTTCCTAGATTTTCTCAATTCGGCAGAGCTAACATTTGTGTCATGTTGTCGCCATAACACTAGCTAGAAAATATATATTGAGGGGATTTCAATTGCATTTGAAAATAGACTTCCGTAACTTTTCATCCATATATCATACGTTGTCTGAATCATCGTGAGCTGTCCAGGGGAGTCTGTCAAAGATGGATGACATGTAATGGTAGAATTTTGATTCTAATAAGGATTGGACATTAATTGCATATCTTCTTCCTCCTTTAATGCTGATTTGTTTTGCACAAATTTCCTCCTTTGAAATAGGGAAGCAACAAGAATCTTATTGGTTGCACCCTTGTTTGATTTTTCTTCATTCATTTGCTGCAGCCTTCTTTGATTTTCTTACCTCTTCTCATTTACTTGTTGCATGACTTCTTTGACTTTCTTACCTCTTCTCATTTATTTTTTGCATGAGTTTTTTGACTTTCTTTGATGCAAGAATTTATGGTGATTCAGATCTAGCTTCGTGCCTCTATATATAGGAGAAATAAGGAAAAAACAAATCAATGGCTGAGATATTTCTGCCGAGCCCACTAGACGTCCGAGTAATGATTCGGTGATATCTCCCTGTAGGTATGAGATATTGATTCGATTATAAATCCTACAGAAAATAGACTCGTATAGCTTCCATCCATATAAGGAACATCTTCTCTTTCGATCTGAGCAGTCCAGGAGAGCTCGTCAAAGTTAGACTACGAATCTTGACAGCTATCTTATTCTTGCATGGATTGGGCTACTAAGTGCATATCTTATTCTCCTTGGTAATTCCGATTTATGTGCACGAAAATATCTTCATATACACCTTGAAAATCCATCTCTAACTTGGTTTTGAAATCCAACTCCCAATAGGAAACCATCAATGCCGCACGGCCTCTCCTTATCCTACTAGGAAACTGATTTTTAGTCTCTCCTCTTTCCTTGCGCAACTAGGATTGTTTTCCTTCTCCAACATGGATTTGTCTTTCCTAATAAGAGTAAGTACGTTAGAAACAAATAAATAGGAAAATGATGAATCCTACTCGAACAAGGAATCATATCTCAACAAAGATTCTTAACACTTAGCACGATTTCATCATCAATTCACTCATAATCGATATAAGCTTTACCTAGACACTTATTCATACAAAAGAAACTAAAACATACTAAATAAGAGGTAACAAAGAATAAGAATATGACATAAACGCATTAAGAACGTCACATTTTATGCTCCTATCAACAACCCCACACTTCAACTTTGCTAGTCCCTTAGCAAACAATAGAAAGGGAAACCAAAACATAAAACAAAAATCAATACAACTAAACTAATGACTCAACTATAATGCCTTGAACATTTTGTCTCAGAGATCTTCAAATTCATAGCATCAAGAATAACATTTAATCGAAATAGATAGAATGAATTCAATGGTTAATAAACATGAAATCTCGCATAACAAGTAAGACATGGCAGAAACAGAGGTGATATTAAGCTTGACATGTTCAAAACAAGTTCAAAATTCAACTCACAAGGGATATGCACTCCGAATATTTTCTCTCAAGAACATGGCATATGCTTAAAAGTTTTTCACACACAGGAGTTCTGAACATGTAGTGAATTCGAAAACCTCATGAAAGATACCAATCATATGCACAAATGAACCCAAGCCATATGCTTACTCATAAAACAAACTTCACAGATCAAGGGCTACTCATTTTAAGAATGTGGAATCTTTATAAAAGGTAGGCTTAGGCTCGGTTAAGATATTATTTTTTTAGGAAAAAGGAATCACAAATGTCATCCTTAAGACTTAGCAGAGCAAGAATCATCCACTTTATGTCGTCATAAATCATAAAAAAAAAGGCCAAATATTATCATGTTTGACTCATTCTTCATTCTAAACATTGTGAAAACGAACAAATGCTAAAGTATAACATTATTGAACCTTCAACAAATACATCACAACTCCAAATTCACTTCAAACATAGTTATGCCGTAACTTCTTTATATGTTTTTTTCTTTCAAGTCGTGTTCATGTATTTTTCTCTTTTTCTTCTAATGGCATCTTTCTATTTTTTTTTTCATTCTTTTCACCATTTTCATACGACACACATACATACATAGCATAACTCCACACTTGAATCAAATCATCACTCCATATTAACACCAAGAGAATCGGCTCTGCCAAGTCTCAAAGACAAGGTTAGAGATGTAACATGTTGGTAATGATAGAGAGGCTTAACGTAGGCTCAAAGGAGTTCATACTAAGAGCAAATGCACCCGTTGGTGAAGACTAATTGTTGATTTGCCAATTTAATTGGTACTGCTAATTTACTATTCATGTAGAATTGGCAATTGTCTCATCTTTATCAATGCACCACTTGAAGGCAATTTGCATGCTAATCCACATTTACATTGAACTTAATTCACATTTCAAATTTGAATAAATGACAAAGTTTAAAAATTAATTAATAGCATTATTATTTATACAATTTTATAGTTTTTTATAAACAGAATAGAAAAAATTGTAAAAAATTAAAAATATTTAATTATGATATGATATTCACCAAATCTTCATCTTACACGTGTTAACTTCAAATATCGTTATCTTCTAAAAATATATATAAGATTTCTGATAAGATTTTCAACCAATATTTACGAGACACGTGTACTTATCCGAAACTTTTCATCTTCAAAATTGTTGATAAATAAGCTTCCAGAATTTAGTCTCTACCCACACATTCTTATCATTCTATACATTCACATCTTCTAAATCTTATCACTCATCTCATTTCTTTTGTTCTTTTTTTTTCAATGGAGGAACTGAACATGTGGGTGCAAGAAAAAGAGCGTGAAAAAATGGAAGATTTCGAGCAGATTCAAGCTACAAACTCTCAAGCGGCTGCAATAGTGGCGCAATATCAACTATCCATAACACCTAGAGGGCGTCGATCGCGACCTGGATGTGCACCAAACGTCGAGAGATATAGAGAAGCCCGAGGTCATTTTCTCCTACAAGATTATTTTATCGAACGTCCAATTTACAACGAAACAAGCTTTTCGGAGGTGATACAGAATGCAAATACATATTCCAACACATGATGGAGGATCTTTGTAACCACGACAGTTTTTAGAGGCAAAAAGCAGATGCCACTGGAAAATTGGGACTACTTCCCGAACAAAAAATGACCGCTACCTTGAATGCTTGCATATGGCGCAGCTGCTGATCAATGTGATGAAATCACTAGGATGGGGACTTCTACAACGCTCAAGTGTCTGAAAAAAATTTCCAAACAAATCGAGTTTATATATGGTGAGTGGTTCCTTCGTGCTCCTAACCTTGCTGACTTATATAGGCTTCTCAACAGAGGACATTACCGCGGATTTCCAGGCATGATTGGAAGCATTGATTGTATGCATTGGGAGTGGAAGAATTGTCCAACCGCTTGGGCTGGAGCTTTCTTGGGTCGGAAGGGTAGACCAACTATTATTCTAGAAGCAGTGGCATCTTACGACACACACATATGGCACGCTTTCTTCAGAACTCCCGGAGCTCAAAATGACCTAAACGTTCTTGGCGCGTCTAATGTGTTCGAGCGGGTCATAGGTGGAACTGCTCCTATGGTCCAGTTTGAAGTCAACAACAAAAGGTACACCAATGGTTACTACCTTGCTGATGGAATATACCCGAGGTGGTCGACTTTTGTTAAAACAATAGCTAACCCCAACAGATGAAGAGAAACACTTTTCCAAAAAATAAGAGGCTTATCGAAAAGATGTGGAGCGGTGTTTTGGAATTCTCCAATCTCGATGGGCTATATTGCGTCATGGTGCTAGGTTGTTTAAACTAGAAGATCTTCGATCCATCATGATAAGTTGTATCATTTTGCATAATATGATTGTGCAGGATGAGTTTGTTGAGGAAGAATTTGTGGAGTCTAAAGAAGATGATCTAATGAATCCATCAATGGCTACTATCTACGATAGACCTGTGGATCCTGAAACTAGAGAACCCATTCCTTTCAAACCAGTCGAGAGAAATGGACAAAATCTCCCTGCATTCCTAGACAAAGAATTTCAAGTAGAGTCTGCCTACCTCCACAAGTGCCTACAAGATGATTTAGTGATGCATAATTGGAACATGGATGGTAACTGAGTATGAATCATTACATTTGGTAAATTAGATTTAAATAAATCGTGGTTTGTGATTTTAATTAATGTATTTCATGTTGTGTGATGTAATAATATGTATGTTTGAAATTTATGTAATCTTAAATGATGCTTATTTATGTTAAGAATAAAGTGTGGTTTTACATACTTGTACATTATTATTGTTACGTTTTTGTACTAATGTATTAAAAGCATAAAAAATTTATTTCATAAATTAAAATTACATAAGGGAATTTCAAATTAAGTTACATAATCTCCTAAACAATAATTTATTATCGAAAAATAAAACTAATCAACCTCAGGTGTGTAGTCACTGCTGCTATTACCATCGAATAATGTTTTGGCTATAATATCACTTTTCTTCTTTTTCCACCAAGCCTTTGATTCTGGAGTCATGTAATTAGTATCCATGGCCATTACTTTTGTATCTTCTTTCGCTTCTTCAAATGCCAATACTTTTCTTGTATGAGTAGCTATCTCTTCATTTCTTTTCCTCATTAATTCAACAGAAGCTTGATTTGATTCCGCCATGGCTTGAATAGCAAGAGCCATACTTTCTATTGCATCTTGTACTTTCTTTCCTTTCCTCATTGCTTCTTTGGCTCTCTTTTGTCCAATTGGCCTTGGGATAGAGCTTGAAGGTGTCTCCAAAACTATATCATCTTCCAGGTCAATTGGAGAGTCATTTTCGGAGGCATTAGGTGTTGAATAAAACTCCATAGGTTGAGGATTAAATGGTGGATCAATTAAATAAGGATGATGTTTAACTTTGTCCCAACATTCCCATTTATTAAATTTTTTGGGATGATTTTTCATGTAGTTCGAATGAGCTTGATTCATCTATAACAATGAGAATAATAAAGCAATCAATATCTACCAATACAATTAAGATACTTATAGGTATCATTTAATAACATAAATAATAATGTAACAACCAACTAATAAATAATAATGTAAAAACTAATATTATTGGGAAAAATATATGTACCTCATCCATCATATTGGTGCCGCTAGCTATATTATTACGGGCTTTAATTTGTGCATTATGCCAATCTTTCAGCAGTTTTTTCAACGTCCGAAATTGAGATTGCATGGCGAGTGGACCTCGATTTGTCGGTGGACCTTGCCAATGCTTGACATAATCGGCATGAACTTTTTCCCATAACTTTGTGGAGCTTATGCATTTGCCGGTGATCGGACATACAGTTACACGCGCTCATGAATCACATAATTGAATTCTCTCCTCTTCTTGCCAAGTGGAATTAGACTCTCTCATGGTTTGATGAGTCTAACAAGAAATAAAAAGTAAATTGAAGAAGAAGATGAGGAAGAAGATAATTTTGCTATGAGAAATGATAAAATGAAGTAAGGTATTTATAGAGGTTTAAAAAGAGAAATTTGAAATTTTTGACGGAATAAATTTTTGACCATTGGTGTCAAATTATAGCCTTTGGATCTTAATCAATGGTTGCAATTAAATTGTCGTTGGTGATATTCTTTCCATCCGTTGCAGGCCACATGGTGAGCCCCACCAAATCAATCGACCAAAATAATTGTCAAAAATCAGCAACCCAATTAGCTATGTCAATTACTGTTTGGTGATCCCCACTAATTGCCCCAGCTGATTTACATCCGGTGCATTGATAAAATGCCAATTTAAAGATGGGACCCATGAATTAGCAATTACATTCAATCACTGGTGCATTTGCTCTAAGGTGTCCTAAACATGGCTCATAATAAGGATACGGTTGTTTGACATAAAATGGTGGAAATTCTAAAAAGATCCAACAATCATTTTTTAAATCAGAATATATTATGATAAAAGTTTTGAAAGTTTCACAAAGTAAGTTCTAGTATTCTCTAGTTTATTGCAAATCTATGGCATATGAATTGATCAAAATAGATGTAATGAGGTTATTTAGCCAAGAAACGATAGAATAAAACACCAAACATATTTCGCCCAAGTTCTTCTACAACTAGATGGGAGACAACACCAAGCATATTTCGCCCAAGTTCTTCTACAACGTTCAACAACAGAAGTTCTTGAATATTGAGATCAATCAAGTGAGTTCAGAATTTAATATTGCGGATTTGTTCACTAAGTTTTTGTCTAAATCTATTTTTGTGAAACATCTGAAGAGAATTTAGGTGTTGGGTATGTGAGCCAAAGAAAGAAAATTTAGGTTAATGGATATGAGCCCTATGATCAATTCATTCAAAATCAGATGGCCGCCAACATTTCAGCCTTTTTTTTTTCCTGTGAGCGGGACAACTGGTGTATTAAAAGTTTAGAGTCTGTAATTAGACTAATTACAATTTGTCTAGAGATGATGAACATAAAAAAGAAAAGTTCGCAAGAGACAACGAGCGGTTGGCAAGTGATTCACGCAACGAAAACCGCATCATGACGGTTGACAGCTTATCTGAAATGGAACACGGTCCGAATACGAATATGCCACTAGTCCATTTCTTACGGTACTCCGCGAAGCCGAGTATCATAACTAGCCTGGGAGAATCTAAGGTAAAAAATCCCACCCAAACATGATTAATCTGAAACTTGAATTCTGACCAGCCCTCCCCGAATCCGGTGTGCTCTCTCTCTCTCTCTCTCTCTCTCTCTCTCTCTCTCTCTCCCCATTTGATTTTCCCTCACTCGCTTCCTCCTCTCTATTTCTAAACACCGGCTGAGTCTTCGTTGAGCCTTCGATTGCAATGGAGATGGCTATGGAGGAGTCACGCTCTCATTCGCCTCTCTTCCTCGCTCGCCACGCCCTTCAATCCGACCGACGAACTCCTCGCTTTCTGAAAAATCCTATACAGAGTACGCCGCGAATATCTAGTCCTAGGATTTTCGAAGCTTGTTTCTAGATTTATACATATAATTTTCGTTTTCAATTGCTCTCTCAACTTGTAATTAGAGGGTTCGAAACCGAAATTATAGGGTTACTTTGTCTTTAGATTGCTCATGTCTGTGAAGAATATAGGTGGGTAAATTTCTAGGGTTTGTTTGAATTTGGGCTTTTTAGGGTGAATTGTCCGTGTTTATTAGTTTGAATTTGAGTATTTAAGGTTTCACATGGTTCTTGAATGTTCTCTGGCAACCCAAACTGCATTCTGAAAACTCATTTTGGTCGGTGGAGGGAGATTTGAGGTTGAGCTTTTGATATCTGGTGCGGAATTTTAATGACGAAAAGGTGGGAAGTCGGGCTGCCAAAGACTACTGCCTGTAGTCTTCGGGAGCAAGCAACAAGAGCTATTCTTCGCAATGTGAGGTCACAAGGGCACACATATGTTGAGGTCAGAGAAGATGGGAAAAAGTTCATTTTCTTCTGTGCTCTGTGTCTTGCACCTTGCTATAGTGATAAGGTGTTGTTTGATCACTTGAAGGGTAATCTTCACAATGACAGGTTAGCTGCTGCTAAGGTCACTCTCTTACGACCAAACCCTTGGCCCTTCAATGATGGTGTGGTGTTCTTTAACAATTCATACGAGACTGATAAAGTGTTGGTGACTCCAGATGACAGTAAATGTATGATGTTAGAGTCTCTCGGCAATGAGAACAGTCTTGCTATTGTCAAATATGGGGAAAATCTGGAAACCAATGGCCATGATCATTGCGGAGTTGATGGTCTTGAATGTAATGAATTTGTAGATTCGCCACGGCTGCATTCTAATGTTGGAGTCAAATCCCTTGTTGTGAATTCAACTGCAAATGGAGCAAATTTTCCTGTGGTGATCCCTGGTGTTGTGGTTAGGGATGAAATTACTGATTTGGGAGTGAAAGATGTGGGTTTGGGAGAAATTGCTGCAAGGTTCCTTGGGAAAGATGGTATTTGCAGAATATGGTGTGAATGGTTGGGGATAAACGCTGTAGTCAGTGAGGATTTATGCAAAGTTCCTGAGCACGATTTCGCTGTTGTTACCTTCAGTTATAATATTGATTTGGGTAGAAAGGGGTTGCTTGATGACGTAAGGATGTTGCTCTCATCCAGCCCTAGAAGAGAATCAGGGAATGGTGAAGGCACTGGTTGTAAGAGAAAGAAATCCTTTTCTGACCCTGAAGATATCAGTGACTCTCTGAATAATCAGTACGACTCATTTGGGGAAGATTCCTCTGCTACCAGTGGTGCATCTAGGTTGATTCTAGATCACATTGATGATCAGCTACTGAATACAAGATTTATCTTGAACAAATCTATTAGGCGAGAGCTAAGACGGCAACAGCGTTTAGCGTCAGGAAGAATGTGTGATATCTGTCAACAGAGAATGCTTCCTGGGAAAGATGTAGCAACTCTCATGAATATGAAGACCGGACTACTTGCTTGCAGTAGTCGAAATGTGAATGGGGTGAGGGTTCTACCCAAGTTGCCTCCTTTTGCTTTTGACCTTGTCCTTACCAATTTTCTGGAATTTCATTTTTGTTTATATCGTGTTTCGCATTAGTCTTTATGTATCTGGATTATCAATTAGTTCATATCATTTTTATTTATTTACATCCAGGCTTTTCACGTGTTTCACACTTCCTGCCTTGTACATTGGATACTTCTCTGTGAAGTTGAGATAATCACGAATCAGAATACTGGTTCAAAAGGGAGGAGAAGGTCTAGGAGGAAAACTGCGGCCAAGTGCAATGGAAATGATGCTCAATTGAAGTCTTTGAGCCCACAAATCTATTCTGTGTTCTGCCCAGAGTGCCAGGGTACTGGTATTGTCATTGACGGAGATGACCTGGAGAAACCGAATCTTCCTCTGTCTCAGGTTTGCTTTTTACAAGAGAATCTAAAACTGAGTGTAACTTATCAATTGTGCTCTTCCCTTCTTTTCTTTTGGTTTTCGTTTCACCACTTTCCTCTTTGCGCTCCGCACACCACATCTGTGAAAAGTGCACACATTTCTCGCATTCTCGTCTTTTTATTTTTTTTATTTTGTCCCCTTGTTATACTACAATCTTGAAGCTTTTTAAGATAAATCTTTTCAAGTACTTTGTATTTAAGGAGGTAGGCAAGTAAAAACATTTGCCATCTATTTCTAACCTGTTACGTATTTGTTAATGTCAGATGTTCAAGTACAAGATAAAGGTGAGTGATGCACGTAGAGCATGGATGAAGAGTCCTGAAATGTTGCAGAATTGCTCGACTGGTTTTCATTTCCCCTCCGATGAAGCAGGAATCCAGGTTTCTTTTGTGTATGCTATATTCCCATTACAAATGAGACTAACAACCATCATTCCAAATTGATATTTACTTTTTAATTCGTTTAGGAAAAGGTGAAGCCACTGAAGTTGCTGCATTTCTATAGAGCACATGAATAGATAGCTGGCTTCAAGGATACAATGGACCCTGCATCTGTGCTTGGTTTCATTCCTTGAAAAAAAAACTGTTGTAGTTTCTGAATAGCATGTAAATATATTTTAACTCTCGTCTTCCATGTGTAACCCAAGATGTATATGTATGATGAATGAACTGCGCAATTGACCGAACTAGATGGGTAGCGGGCTTTTTGCTTTTGTGGATGTTCCTTTGCAAGACTACAATACTTGTTCATAACCTCGGTTATATGCATCATATTATAAATATACGCCGCATCGTATATTAACATTTGATAAAGTTTTAGGGACAATGTTTAGTTTGAGGTCCTATTTAGGCGCTTCCATCTCTTTCTCTTTATGCAGTAAGGGATCATGATAAGACAACTGGGGCTCGGTCAGCTAATTTTCTTGTCGTTCTTCGTGAACGCTGACATCATTATAACCTCTCCGTAATGATGGGAAAACTCTCCTATCAACAAAGTAATAGTCCTCAAGACGTGTGAGAAAGAGAACCCATGAGCATAGCTGCGTGCAGTACTACATGCCCCAGGCAGAGAGAGGTAGACTGGTGTGCAATACCTAAGTCCTCGTGACTGCTTGAAATCTCTTAATTGCAGCCTCAACTAGACCAATTTGGGTCGGCACGTGTGGAACTGGATGCTTAGCGTCGATTCCCGCAAACATGCAATAATACTCTGACGCAAGCACTCCAACATTATCTAATCAAATAGATTTAATGAGATGATCTGGTGACAGCCTAGAATAAGATAAATAGAGCAAAGTTCCTAGTGGACAATAACGGGACATGACCAACGTGTCAACGCATTAATTAAAACCATAAAATTTCTAAATGATCAGCTCTTTGTTTGAATTGGTCCGCAATATCCTTTGGACTTTGCAAGAGTAATAGAAGAACTTCTAAATCCTTGCAAAAGACGGTCTCTTAGTTTACCTATGAAATATCCTCTGCATTGTCAACAAAAAGCTTTCACGCCATTTGGAAATCCCAAACGACACACTTACCTATAATCAGTCTTAATCTGTTAATAGTAAAATTATGTCCTTATTGGTTGTTGACCAAAAAAAAATTTATGTCCTTATTGGTCAATAAATAATTCTACAATTGTTTTGTTTAAAGTTTATTAAATTATGTACCAAAAACACTCTTAAAAATACTATTTATCAAATAAAAAAAAATTATTTCACAACCCGATTATTCCAACAGTGCAAGCAACAACAAATTCTTTTAACAGCCCTTTTCGCGAGGTTATGAACAAGTATTGTAGTCTACTTAGGTATTGCACACCAGTCTACCTCTCTCAGACTGGGGGCATGTAGTACTGCATGCAGCTATGCTCATGGGATCTCTTTCTCACACGTCTTGAGGACTGTTATTTTGATAGGAGAGCTTTCCCATCATTAGGGAAGTTATAATGATGTCAGCGTTCACGAAGAACGACAAGAAAATTAACTGACCGAGCCCCAGTTGTATCATCATGATCCCTTACTGCATAAAGAGAAAGAGATGGAAGCGCCTAAATAGGACCTCAAACTAAATTCTAGGGCGGGTATGAACCAAATTAAACAAGTAAAATCGACAGAATCAAACTGAATTAAAAATATATTTTAGAAAATAAAAAAAATCGAACCGAAACCGGTTTAAATGATTTGAAAATGGTTTACGTAATCAAACCAACCGATTTAAAACATAACATAGAAGGTTGTCTAGCGCAGTTGGTAGAGTGCATGATTATTATATTTTAGGTCAGGAGTTTGAATCTCAACATTGATATTTGATGTTTTATTGAAAATATATATCAAAATTATAATAAATATAATCTTTACGTAATTATTAATGAGAAATATGTGTGATGTAGTGATTTGTGACATCATTTTTGGGTAGGAGTTTGAGACTCACCTCTTGAAAAATTAAAAAAATTTACATGAGGTGTGAACCGAAACCGAACCGAAAACCGAATTTCGATTAAACCGATTGTTTCAATTTAGACTAATTCGATTCGATCAATGGTTTGAATTTCTAAAAAACCGATTAAAGTTGTTCGGTTTCGGTTTGTGCCAAAAACCGAACCGATATATACCAAGTCTTAGATATTCATTTTGAATTGTTATATAATTGAATGAACATATATCTTTACTTTTGATATTATTTCATGTGTTATATATTTTTTTATGCATTAATAAATATATTAAATTATATATAAATTACTGTATTAGAATCAAGATTTTTTAGATTTATTGTGTGACAGTGTCCGTGCTACATAGGTTGATACCGATATTTTAATTCTTGCATATACTCATTTAATTTACATCTATACGATGAGCAACAAAAAACTTTGCTCAAAACAAAACTAGGCACAACATAAAGCAACAAAACAGAAAAAAACACATTCTGTTGAGCGACTTATCAGCCTGCATTACATGCCTTCTCACTCTCGGACTAGTGCTACCAGCAAGATTATACGAATTAGGGTAAGTGTATACGTTTGTTATCGAGTTACCAAACACCCTTGCATACACCATTTCACCAAACATGCCGACCAACGGATTCAAGACTTGTGTTGCTGTACCACTAGGACTCTGTAAGGCGGATGTATAACTACCTCCTTGAGGGCTGTTTACTTGGAATTGATAAGGATAACTTCGGTGATGGAGTTCCTGAGTACCGTAAGGGCTGGTACTTGGGGTTCTTGGTGTCTCAACACTGCAAGGAGCGAGAGGTCTTTTCGGAATGACTATACCGAGATGGGGAGCCTTGTCTTTAGATGGCTTTGTGGGTTTTGTTGTTTGACCACGACCATAGAGTGGGATTAGAGATGAATCGGAGACTTCAGTTTTGCAAACCGCGCACTGTGGCTGTTTTTGGTTCTCTTGGCTTTCAGAAGACGGAGTCTGGAACTGAATCCACTTGTATATGCAAGGCCAGCAGTATAAATGGCCACAGAGGGTCACTACTGGATCGTGCACAGAGTCCAAACATATGCTGCAGTCGAAATTAGCAGCGGACTTGTTTTCAGACTCTGGGATTTCAGAAACAGGATTCGACTTTCCAAAGGAACACTTATCATCTCCAATGAAATTAGACTGAACCACAGAACCTTCAATGTGTTGCTCAGTTGCCATCTTATTGGATTGGGAAGAATGATAAATATATTCTTGAGCTGCTTATATCTGAAACACGGATAAGAGAAAAGGGTTAATTAACTTAATACGACGGAGGGATCTATACCAAAGCAATCAGAGCTAGTAACCAAACAAAAGTTGAAAATTTTATTGAAAAGAATGGCCCATCACTCTACAACCAGTCAAGGTATCATACAAAAAGATAAACATAAATAAAACAGATGATTAGATTTTATCTATTATAATCTGTCCTTCTAGAAAAACTGGCACAATATTTCCATTCTCGATCTAAAGGGGATGCAGCCCACCAAGCAAGTTGGATGACAATTAAATATCAACCTTGGACTACGAATACTTAGAAACTGCGATCTCTGTTTGCCCCTTCAAATAAACTCGTTACAATCAGAAAATCCCATCTCAAGTCTATTTCTGATGAAAGTATCTAAGGAAGCTTGACGGGTATGGATTAAGTGAATTAGGCAGAGATAGTTACAAAATTCATATATATTCATCTCCCAAAACCTGCCAGCCTACAGCTAGGAGTATAATCTCCTCTAGAAGATAACCTAATATCAAATAGACACTCTGAGACAAATTATACCTTACTCAGTATTTACTTTTGCAAAAATATCACCTAAGACCACGTTTCAATCATCATACAAAAGGAAACACCAGAAACTGCAAAAGAAATTAGCAATAATGTGCAACTTGGTTTGTTCCGAGAAGACCAAAACCCCAACCCTCTTCCATTTCTCAGAATCCAATATTAATCACCTCCTTGGAATTCAAGATTAACTAGCTTCTAGCAGATACAGAAGGAGAAACCTAGCCACAGAGCAAAACCCAGATACTGAAAGATGTAGTAGGCACATAGAGAAAAAGTTGATGGTGAATGCATACCAGTAAGAGTAGAGAAGTGGGTAAGAGCGTTGTTTGTGAAGGCCTATTAGGAGCGTTGTAGCAGAAGCTTCAATGGCGGTAGAGACAGAAAGAGAGCTTTGAGAAGGAAGGAGAGAATGCCAGAATCGTAAAGGATGAGAGGAAAGAGGGAACGGGGTGGCGATATATATAGAGACAAAACATATCACGTCTCGGAAGAATAGATTTCTTATTAAAATTCATTGAAATGATAAATCCATGAGCCACTTTGCTCTCCACGCACGCTTCTCTCGGAGTCTTTGATACACGATAAGCTTCTCCTTGTATACGCGGCACCCATCTTTCTTTTTTTGTCTTCTCATAACTTTGTCTTTATTTTCTTTTACAAAATATAATGATTTTATCGACGTCGGCACTATTTTCTTCCTAAATTTGAGAGAAACTAAAGATACAGGGAGGCAAAAGATTGATTAATCAAAGTTTATGGTTTTTACGAACATATTCGGTAAAATTTGGAACATGTGGAAGATTAGCATGACCCATTTGCAAGAATCACACGTATAAGTTGAGATGGTTAAAAATATTTGTTAGCGAGTCGTGATCTGGTTGATTAGATAGTTTGTCTAACAATGTTGAGATCATTAGTTCAAACCTCACTAATATATGTAACAATGGGTAAGTTATCCAATAAATTAAAAAGAAAACTTAATATACAATTTTAGAAAATTTAAAAAATCATTTAAGCTATAAACTATAAACGTACCGAGATGAGTTTGATTATTAGGTTAGTAACATATGGAAAAACTAGCTATTCTCCATTATTCCAATTATATATATAAATGTACTTATGTTTTACAAAAGTGTGGACTCTCGAATAGTTACGGATGTTGAGATGGTTAGCTTTAAGCACATCTTTTAGAAGATCAACTTCGTAGCAGATGCCATTACCAACCTTAAACTGGTTACTCTTCAAGGTCCTCCGCCTAGGTGGACAATGTTCTAACTTCTAAGGGAAGCAACGGAGGCTTTGCTATTTTATCATGTCAATATTATATGCTTTAGTTTATTCTTTCTTGTATAAGAAAACATAGAGAATAGTATTTATCGACCTTACCCGCCTACGAGACTAAACACTATTGACTGTCAAGTAATTTGCACCCTCATTTGTTACCTCTTTCGAGGACAGTAGAGCCCCAAGTTTAAAGATGATAAGAGGACGACTTGTTCACGAGTTCTCCCAATATCTTTTCATTGGAAAACGCTCAATCATCTGCTAAACTCCAATGCCTTTAAGGCCTCGATCATTTGGTATCCAGAAAAAGGAAAGTATTTCCATGAGAAATCTCCTGGGAATTAAACTTAAGTGGGAAGTTGATGTTTAGTAACAAAAGATAGTTAGTAGTAAAATTGTGTAGAAACTTGTAACTAATGGAATTAAGTGATAGGTTGTTCTTTTGGTTTTATTATTGGAACAAACTTCCCCTCTATTTTATCCTTTAACAACAAAAAGGGTGTTATTAAATGTACCCATAAAATATCTTAGTAGACTAGCAAATTGAAACAACATTTGTATCCTCGTATGAAATGACCAAAGGCTAATGATGAATTAAGGTAATAACCGTCAATTTTGGAACTTTCATACCCCGCCGATTGTGCATGTACCCAGCAGAAACTACCATTTTCCAACAACCATGGGATATCCTCAGAAAAGCCCAGCAATCAAAATGATCTCAACCATGAGTCCACGACATCCAGGAGGAAGAATAAGGATACTTGATTGATATCCAGGAGGAAGAATAAGGATGAGGAGGCAGATGAGTGTTTATTGCTTCTTTTCTCTCTCCTGGGCAAACAAATTTTCAAGTAATTAGATTATAATTATGGGATAGGAACGCCAAAAGCAAAGGAAGAGATTGAATCTGATTGATATCAAAGAGATGCAAGTCATTATCCAGTACATTAAAATAATATATTAGCATTTTCTACATATCAAACTTTATCAAATCTGTTATAATTAAGCAATTTGAATTCATAATCTAACATATTGCTCATGTCTCTAGCCTCCCCGGTAATTATAGAACGGATCATTGAAGATTGTATGTATAGGTGTGCATTTTGTCGTGTATGAGTCTTGCTGGGTTTATTTACAGATGGGTATTATTGGGATGTTGGTGGGTGTGGTTAGAAATTATATAGGTGTAAAAAGTTTGATGAACTCATTTTCTACTTAATTATATGATTACGAAGAAC
Source organism: Argentina anserina (assembly GCF_933775445.1). Classification (NCBI taxonomy): domain Eukaryota; kingdom Viridiplantae; phylum Streptophyta; class Magnoliopsida; order Rosales; family Rosaceae; genus Argentina; species Argentina anserina. Next base: position 18,724,338 of record NC_065877.1, read on the forward strand.
GACTTTGAGGCTCAACAGTTTATTTGGAGGTAAGATTTAACTTGTTACACTAATACATTAGGGCTACTGGTATGGAATCAATATCTCAATTAAACGTCTGCTTGGTTTTTAGAACAAGAACTTAGGTTCTAGCAAGATGACTCCCTCTAAGCATTCCATTGTCTGCTACAACTACTATTGCTGGTATGATGAACCCTACTAAAAAGGCAAATCAATGGTATTTATAATTGCGCACTAACTGAGGTTTCCAAATGACTAATTTGAGAGAGTAAACTATTGAGATTTGTGTTTTTGTTTTTTGTTTTGTAGCTTCAATAAATGAGCGCAAAGCACACATACACACAATGAGGGTTGATTATCAATCAGTGTTTTTGTGCATATGTGAATGATTATCTATCCGTTTATTCAATAACCTGTTGCCACTCATGATTTTGGTGCAAAAAAAATTAATAATGTACGTGTTTTCTAATTCTGATATATCTTTCTTATAGAAATTAAAAGGGAAATTAAAAATACGCATTATAAGTAATATATAATTTGTATGTATCTATATGACTTCGACTCTATACGACTGTTTATAGCAATCTTCTAGAAGAAAAGAGAATAGGTCAATTTGATCCGAGATCAACTTAATTAGGTATGTGAAGTGGTGGAGAGTTTTCAGAATTGTAATGGGTACAGGGAATAAGTCCCAACGTATAGAGATTGCCTAATTGAAAAGCCAAGTTGATCGATGTATGCAGTCGTTATGTTATAAAGTCGTTAACTAATCTGCATTATCTGTAAACGTACCGTATAATAATGCCACACTACTCGATCGGAGTACATCATCAAAATTGATATAGAATAGATGTATAATAATATCGAGGCATTTGATCTACGGTGTATAATATCAAGACTTAAATTGCCAATATGATATTAATTTCTCCTTTAAGAAATTCGCAAGTTAAATTCTTATCTTGACTGTTTTTTCCTTTTCTATTTTTTGAACCAAGGAGGCAAGAACGGTAATCCATTAATAAAAGGGTTTGTCTCTACTTTCAACATGAACGTGAAACATTCTTGACACTATTTTAGGACAATTAGAGGTCATTCGGTACTTGACTACAAAACTTTTTTTGTATTACAAATATTGAATTCAACTTAAAACGCATTCGGTTTCTTAAATCGCAAAAACGCGGGAAAACACTTTTTAAGATACAACTCGGAGCTTCCGTGCAAATATGGAAAACAACTTTGACTGTTTTCAGAGAACAAGGAGGGAAATTGACATGTCCAATCTAGAAGGAGTCAATATGCCTATGAACTCACTTGTGCCCCTCGTCTACCCAGTTCTCACACTTTCTTTCTCAACCAACAATTTTCTCTATAAAAATGCTGATTCATATACATGAATTAATTTCAGTAAAAAAAAGGAGAAGACGAAGAAGAAAAGATATATGCCTGACTGCAAAGTCTCCTGGCTCCAATGAGATATTGCTCTTCTAGCTAGTCCTATATGGGTTGTGGATCGAATTGATCGTCAAAAAGAAACAGAGCTTGAACAATCATCTATTAAGCAACTAGGACTGGATTGGTTGGTATACCAGTCTTAATTTTCCAATACCATATACCAACCAATATATATTTGGTATGAAAAATCCACAATTTATATCAACAAATAACGTTGGTATACCAATTAAGTGGTACGGTTGGTACTCGGTTGGTACGGTTGGTAATGGGCTTGTACCAACATATTTAAGGCCCAAAAAATTAAAGGCCCAATCCAAATAAGTAATAGCAAATAAGTGAAATAGCAATAGAATTCCAAAGTCTTATATAACTTCAACCAAATTACCAAATACAAAGTCATAAATAGAAAGCCAAAGTCCAAATAGTCAAATTGTTAAAGTACTTATGAATTCTCAAAACAATTGAAAAAATAAATGATAGGTTTAAATGCAATATATGTTGACATGTTGTAAGCAGTGATTGTGCTACTGATAAGTCTAAGCATTTGTACTTGGGAATTCGATTGAATCGATTCATTCATAATTAAATAAGGAAATTGAAGACGAGAAAAAGAGTGTACTTGAGAAAGAAACTCAGAGAGATTAGATTAAGGTTAGTAGATTTATACGGTTTGGATTTATTTTTCAATAAATCTACGGTTGAAATTTAAAGATATATATATATTTAATTAAATAATTTAATATAATATAAGTTGGTAGGTACGATATACCATGGTATATGAAAAATCTATACCACCTATCTACCATATTTTAAATGTTTGTACGGTATACTGTACCATATACCGTGTACCGAGTATTTGGTATACAAACGTATTTGGTATGGTTGGTATACGAATTGGTTGGGATAGTTTATATACCATTGCCACCCCTATAAGCAACTGTAAATGAGTTTAAGTTCACAAGAGCAAGAGCAACAACTTTATCAGGTAGACTGATAGATTGACAGAGAAAAAGAGACATGGAAGTGTTTAATAGAGAAAGGTGGAGGTAAGATCTGCAGGTGTAAGGAAAATAAAATGTCTTCGATGTATTAGTTTAGTTTTTAATTTTTTTAGTAAGGACTCTTGTAAACCAGTTTTTCCAAAAAACATCAATACCATATCTAATGCATTATTAGATTCTATTTAATCCTAAAAACACGAAGTTTAATCCTATTGTATTCATTTTATAAAATCATTTTGAAAAAAAATAGTTTTCTAAATTGCATACCGAACACGCCCTTAATATTACTATTTTGCAACCTCATTTTACAATCTTGGAAAACAATTCGATGCATATATATATATATATATATATATTCGATTACCGATGCATATATGCTTGTATAGCATGCATGGTTCTTTGAGAAAAGTAAATAAATTTATGTTGTGGGGATATCCTGATGTCTGGTTTCTGGACTCGACCTTTTGCTTCGGTATGTAACTGTGTATCACCGTGGAGTATTTAAGACTTTCCTCCCATGAGTTTGCCTTCGGGCTCCACATAGAAAATGTCTTGAAACTTGAAATCAAATTAAATAGTAAATAAAATTACTTGAGTGATGTTATTGTTAGACTAACAGTGATATATTACATATATAATTTAATAAACTGAATTATAAATAATTATAAAACAGAAACTAAGCATGTAACTTTAATAACGAAGAACACGAAAAGAAATTCAACCAAAATACCGAATGATTGGTGATGGAAGAACTAGTCGAGACGTGTGTGATACAACATTGTCCTTAAGACGTTTACGCCTCCTCTACCGATGTAAGGATGCTTGGCGCTTGTCTCCCAGGATATAACGACTAAAAAATTCTAGGAAGTTGCACAACTAACTAGAATCCTCAACGAACTCGAATGGTACATCTTTCTATCACCAGAGAATAGCTAAGAACTTTGAGAGGAGTGGGAGAGCAGATTGTGTTTCAAATTGGATGAAAAAACAATGAAAGGATGGTGACTATTTATACAGTGAGGAGGATTTGCCATCAACAATGAATAAGATGGCTGTTAGAAATCAAAAGATCATAACATATATGAGTTATATATGTTACAAGCACTGATTTCAATTCTGTTATAATTCTCCATTACACACAGTTGTTACAAAAGAAGAATTTGAACAGTAAAAAAGAATTTGCGTTCCAACCCTCAATTCGGTGTTGCATTCGTGTCCGCAGGTCGCACAGGCATACATGAGTTTCCCTTGTGACCTGGGATTTGCACCCTCCCTGCGCGTGCGCGAGAGGGTATAAGGGGGCTTACACACCTTATAATCCATACACAATGAATTCTATATAAAGTCTTTTCAACACTTATCTTTTCCAATGTGGGACACACTTTTCCCTCATTCTAAGTAGCCATCTTTGAGTGACAATTTCTTATTCACCCACAAACTAAATTACACAAACAAACATATAATCTTGTAGCCCTCATTATGGAGAACTCAAATCTATGTTCATCTTTGATTAATTATAAGTTTAACTTAATTAAATTAATCAATTAAAATTTAATTTTAAATAATTTATTAACCATTTTTCCATCAGTTATGTGTAATCCTTTATCCTTCACATATGATATATAGGGTCGTTTTCTTTATGTTAGCACAAAGTGGAGAAAATTGTGGAGACCAAAGAGAATTTCTCCTCACCGAAAGAAGTGTGGAGGACGAAGGTGGGTTGAAGGATCATGGATGGATCTAGAATTATTAGGGACGTCTAAGTCAGCATGGTAATGAAGATAACATGCACCACACTTGTTAAAGAATGAATGACCATGACATGTTCGTTGTTGTCACCACCATTGTCTGCTTGTACACTTTCAAGTTTCAACCTACCCACTCACAACTCACAAGTCACACCATCCATCAACTACTACTACTACTACTCTTCTTCTAGAAGCTTTCTGTTTTTTACGCACGTAAGAAATTTCTTCTAGATGATTTTTTTTTGTTCTCGGTTCCCGGCTTCCTGCCTTGGTGTTCTAGAAAACCATCCATGGAGGATTCATGCTATCAGTCATCCCATTAATTACACGTATACTTATGATTTCGCGACACTTGGCAGAAAGTATCTAATCATCTGCAGCCGGACGACTTGGGACTACTAACTAAATGTACTCAACAACTATCTAAGTAGACCAACATACACCCAGATAAATGCTCAATACACCTGATAACTTTCCAATTATACCCTTCTTTCGTCGATCCCAGCAATGAACCCAGCAAGAGAAACCCAAAGAATGTTCTGTAGAAGAACAAAATAATGAAAGAAGTTTGAGTTCACTGGCGGATTCAGCCCAGGGCAAGCCTGCCGGAGCTCATGCTACAATATTCACTCCAAATTTTTAATATGTTAGTGCTAATACAATATATGTATATATATATAATTGGATTATTAACATACATTTCTCATAACGGTATTCTTCTTCTTAAATCTCATAAAAAATCTTTAAGTATTTTCTTCTAATATTGCTACTCTATATATTGAATATGAAATTGCAAATATGAGTTATTAAGTTTCAATCTAATTAATTTGAGAATTTTTTTGTTGAAGTATTTAAATTTGTCGTTGATTTTTTAAATATTCTTCTACATTCATTGACACTTATTTTTAAATACTTTTTAGATGTCAATGTAGGACTGGACGCAGTGTCAAAGGGTTCGGTTTATAAGCACTAACCGAAAACCGACACCGAATTCTCGGTTTCATATTTTTCAAAATCGAAACTGAAATATATATATATAAACCGCAGTTTCGGTTTCATTTCGGTTACAAAACCTAATATCCTTATTGACATTTCGTACTTGACTAATGAAAAAAAAAAGTGAAGGAGTAAGCTACAAGTTTAATACTTCAAAATAAGTTACATTCACCAAATGAATAATCCATAACTCAAATATTAACTAAACAAAACATTGTATTTCGCTGAAACAAAAGTTAACCAAAATACACATTAAACCTCCTTAGTTTCATCATTAGACGTCCAGACTTGTCTTAACATGAGGGCTAGTTGACAAAATCCCCAAGCATTACATTAGATCTATGCATGCATGATTGTGCACATACAAAAATCAAAATCACATATCTCTACATGTATATATTTATTATTAAATATATTATTTGCATAAGCACCCGATTATATATGTTCACAAAATACAAGCTATAATCTTAGCTCCCATTTCTCGGTTCGATTCGGTTTCTATCGGTTTTCTGAAAGCATATAACCGATAACCGACACCAACTGCTCGGTTTCGTTTCAGTTTCCGGCACCGATACAATGGTTTCGTCCGGTTCTAGTTTCTCAGTTTCTGTGTGGTTTAGTTATGGCTGGTTTCGTTTTTTTCAGTGTCATAAAGTCTAGCCCTACGTCAATGTTTATATGGTTATACATTGTACTGACAAAATTTTTCGTTGCCTTTCGGCCAAATTCAAGCCCACCCTGTGTTCGGATCTTAGACCTGCCACTGTCTGGGTTGAATTCAACTCTCTTCTGAATTTTCAAATGGAAGAGTAAAAAACGATGGCACTTAGTAAAGCTGCAGCAATTGACAATGTAATTAGATTCAGTTGGATTCCAGTCTCTAGATACATGACAGGCCCTTAATTTGTTGCTGCCCTTACCCAACAACCCCAGCCTTGAAATTTCAAATTTCTCAGAATTATGGTACTGGTCTACTCGTCCATCTTCAATTAATCAATAAGATGGTGCCATGGAGGAGTTGCAATATGGGAGCTCTCCCTTAATACTCCAAGAGCTACTTCAGTACTTTTCTCTTCGGAACCACCACACCACTGTGATGTGCTGTGCCGAAATTGAATTTTGGAACCCTACTGTAACCTCTAACAGCAGAAGTTGGCCAGGTTTCTGGTAACCTACATTTGAAGAGTACTACAGAAAATTTGTTGGGTGTAAAATATATGCTAGGTCTACCTAGATATTTGTCGGGTACATTTAGCAATACATTTTTCTGCAATCAAGTAAATATTGTGTGACTGTATGGAGTCTGTATCTACCTCACATTAGAGAATAGAGATAACCAGGATCACTTATTTACACGCACTACCAATGCCATGCATTAAGCTCATCGGCCACTAGAAAAGGCTTTGAACGCTCACAAGTTCAATATCAAAACAAACCAGAAAAAAAGTATTGTTGGCTTTCCCATGATTCTCTACTAGCAAAATAGATATCTCACACGAATATAATTCAGAATGTTACAACTCGCAGATTTTTGTATTAATCACCTACACACATATATAAAAATATGGCATAAATGCCGATTTGCACCCTAAATTTGGCTGAAATTGTCAATTTGCACCCCGAACTTGCATTTGAGTCAATTTACCTCCTAAACTTGGTAAAAATTGCCAATTTGCACCCTATCCGTTAAATTTAATGTTTTCAATCCAATTTTAAGTCACATATCATGCATTTAAGGGGTAGTATTGTCATTATATATTTATTCATATTGAATAATGAAATAAATTAATAAAATTACTTAAGAGGAACACTTGCTACAATGTTTGTTTTTTCGAAACATGTTATTGATTTATATATTTATTATTTTATGTGATATAGTATGTTAAAAGATATTAGAAAAAATATAAATAAATAAATACATTGAAAATTAAAAATAAATGTGTGTTCCGAGAGAATTACTATTCTACCATTGTGTGTGTCTTAGCCTTATTAGGTTTCCTGTTAGAGATAGATTCGCAACTCTGTAATAGATTAGGACTCCGAATCCTACGGGATTGTGGTTATGTAATGCATATATATTGACATCATTATCAATCAATAAACGGTTACGTTCTGTTCTATTACGTCGTTATTATTCTCGTTTTGTTCATCCTCCAACAATGTGTACATATAAAAATATATTTATATACAACACACTATATTTGAATGGGTGGGTATATTGAATATATAATTCAAAGTAGGGTTAAGTAGATAGAAAAAAAGATGTAAATAAATAATTTGATTAATAAAATAATTCTCATTTTAAAGAATATTTTTTTCTTATGAAAAATATAAATAGAAAATGACAACATTACCCCTCATGTGCATGACATGTGACGCAAAATTGGATAAAAACAGTTCAATTTAACGGATGGGGTGCAAATCGGCAATTTTTACCAAGTTTAGGAGGTAAATTGACTCAAATGCAAGTTCGGGTGCAAATTTACAATTTCAGCCAAATTTGGGATGCAAATCGGCATTTATGCCTAAAAATGTTTAGTAGTCCTTTGGGGGCATGTGATATAATGGTGTTAAATAATTATACTCAAGCGGAAACCAAATTTATTCAATAACATTAACATTATCCAATAAACTTCAATTTATATCTATAAGAAATTTTTCTTTGATGATTAAAAAGAAGTAAAATAGAAAAAACTTTTCGTGTTAGCTAAACATCATTGACTCGCACCCTTATGGTGTGCATGAACAACATCCATAAATTGAATGTAATCAAGTACGCTCCAACTATTCGCACTGAATTTTAAACACTTGTAATAAGTATAATTAGCTAAATATCGAAAGATTGAGTACGGAAAAATATTTCATTAGTGTTTAACGGCCTGTGGGCAACAATTTTTAATAGTTCTAACTGAAATAGTGATTTGTGAATAAACTGAAAAACAAATCCATCAAATGTGCGATGATAATGTATGTAACGCCTATCTTGCTAGTATTGTGTTTCTTTGATAAAACTAAAAAAATATAATGGAGACTTGGATGGCATGAATCTATACATAAAAATGCAAACGCTTTTGACTCACTCCTCCGGTATGTCAACCACTAAAAAAAAACTTAAATTGTCAAATACCTTGAGTAATTGCAAACTCAACTGGCGGGATACAAGAATGATGACCACACACACACACAATATATATATATATATATAATATATATATATACAGATTTTTTAAATAAGGAGATCCGCACCAATGGTTTTGGTTCAGATTTTTATTTTTAAACCACTTTTCGGTCTAATTTCCTCATCTCCACCGTCTAGTATCTAGATAATGTTGTGTAGATCATCTTTACAAAATTTCAGCCAATTTAGTGATCGCTAAGGTGCTAAAAATCGAAAAACAAAAAGACGGACTCAATTCTATCAAACATGAACCGTTCATGTTTTTAACAGAAAAACACAATTTTAAGAGTCTTAACGATCACTAAATTGGCTGAAAATTGTTTCGAAATGATCTACACAATATTATCTAAATACTAGACGGTAGAGATAAAGAAATTGTATCGGAAAGTGATGCAAAAATAGAAATTCGCACCAAAACATTGTTGCGGAGCTCCGCAGTTAAGAATGATCGTGTGTATATATATATATATATATATATATATATATATATATATATATTTTAAATAAAGAATGATGATCGCTTGTATATCATCGAAATATAATAGTGGCAGACGGCAAGTGGACATTTGGGACTATTAATAGTTTTTAACTGCTTGGGGTTCTGAGGTGTACGTATACAACTATGTATATATGTGTGCATTGCATGTAGTACCTGTATAAGTTCATTATTCTTTACAGCGACTTGATTACAAAATAATATACGGGTGCAAGTTGAAAACTTGTCATGAGAAGCACGTCAATAATTGTAACAATATTCGTCTTTTTTCCCTCTGTGCTGTTTGTTGGGGGGTTTGATGATTTAATAACCTCTATCTAATCATTCACTCTTCTCAAACTCGACGGACTTATATTTTAGTTAACTTATCATGGATTACGTAACATCAATAATGCTGCTAGCCTATGAGAAGGTCAAAGCAAGGGATTGACCACATAAAATACTAGTAGTGTCAGCTAGCTAGTTATATATATGTTAAATAACTTACATAATTAAGCTTCTAGAAACCCTTTGCCATGCTCCATTATATTATTCATGTGAGCTAACTAGCTGAAACGATGGAATAAAAGACTGAAAATGACATCCTCCAATCTCTATTTATTTCTATATGTATTTATTAATTTTACGTGGACTCCAATACATTTTCAAGAGATTCAAATTCAACTGGAGAGAAATAGTGGTGAGATCATCAAGAGTTTAGAGAGAAAATGCTGAGATGATGAAGATGATCAACACGATTGCATTTTTGAACCAGATTATTAGCTTACATCGCAGGATTACATAGTTGTTGGAGACTATCTCTACTAATTCCAAGATTTTCACCAAATTATGAATTTTTAAATATATATACTCACTTATGACTTCCACTCACAAACAAGCTATACTCAGGCCTAGACCCGAGCTTCAGGCACCAAAACCTTGTCCAATTATCTTTTTCATAAACATTATATTAGTAAACTATGGTGCTGGTGATTAAGCTGCTTTGTGGCTCAATAAAATCACACACTCATAATTAAATGATGTAAGGATGACTCCACACATGCTTATCACTTCAATAGATTAGCAAAAGTAGAGCTCTTTTATATGTATGATTGTTACTCATTTGTATGTTAACACATTTACTGAGTTAATTAAAAGACTAGTAATTAGTTATATATGCAATATAGACTTCAAAACTTCCATAATCATAACTTTGTAAATGATTTGAACTCTCTTCGGCCTCTATTGCAATTGATAATTGATACACAAAAATAATTATCCAGGCTTTTGAATTTAGATGAATGAATGAGTACTTATGTAATAGATTATTTATAGGTTTTTATACTAAATTACTAGAGGGAACCATTTTCAAATCTCGCCTCAAGTTTTGAAATCTTAGGTTTGGCCCTGGCTCTGTACTATAGGTGTTATGGTCAAAATTACATAGATTAATTGAAAAATATTATTTTTTCTCATATCTTAACCATCCATTTTTTATGTAGATAACTAATTTTCTTCGGTGAGGGGGGAGGGGGGGGGGGGGGGTTACTAGTCATAATTACTAGTCACTACTTTTGAAACATTAGTGAGTACTATGAGTACTATAGATGTAATATCCCACATCAGCCAACATAGAGGGGGTGATATGCCTTATATGTGCATGCCCACCTACATCTAATACGAGGCATTTTGGGGACTCAATGACTTCAGAGGGAATGAGAACTCCGAAATTAAACTTGCTCGGGCTAGAGCATTTCCAAAATGTGTGACCTACTGGGAAGTTGCTCGTGAGCTCTCAGAAATAAAACCGTAAGGGTCAGAGAGGAAAATGCCCAGAGCGAACAATATCGTGTTACAGCGGAGCAGAACTCGGGATGTGACAATAGATAGTCTGGGATTTCATATATATCTAAACTGGTCGATGCTACAAGTTAACCGAGAGTACAAACAGACCAACTTGACGTTAAATTAGTTGTAATTACATTGGGTTTCTGATGAGCGAAACAAGAACCAAAGGGACAAAAAGAAAGAACGAATTCAATATCCAAACACTAGAGTCAAGCTTATACTAAATGTAATCAATCACTACATTATATTCTAATGTCTGTTTTAACTCTACATTATAGGGATAATTTCCTTCTCGTGCAAGTCAATGCCCCCTTAAATCTAAACCGTAACCAAGCCAACAGCCAACTCTCTAACTTGAGTTTTGAATATAGTTTCTCGATTGTATCAAGCTTAGCTTCCATTATTAACGAAATGCTTACAGTTTAAGAATCCAAGCAGGTTTTAGTGTTTGCATGATAGATAGATAAGAGAATGGAAGCTGAGTCAGCTGACCATCATAATTAGAATGATCTCTTCAATTTGCATCAAGAGAATGGGAGGGAGTTGACATTATGAAAAATCAAGTCGACAGAGACTGACTCTCTCTAGGCTACTGCAATTATGTATAATCAAGGATACATACTAATGAAGCAACAAATTAATTAAAAAAATATGTTCCATTCTTTATAAATTGGACTTAATAAATGTTAGAAGGCCTCCCATTCAAGAAATTTATATATTATTCATCTCTGAAAAAACCCTAGCCTTTCTAGTTTCTCCATGAGAGCGAACGCCCACCTCCTCCTTCTCTTTCTCATCCGGTGGTAGCCATTGCCAACATGGGTTCTGCCTTTGCTGATGGTTGCTTACTACCGGATGAGATGCCTATGTCCTTCTCTTTGTTTGGGTGAGTCTCAGGTTAGATCTCGAGTTTCGATCGCTTAAGGGATGTTTGAAGTTCTAAACCGAAGAAGAACAAAAAATGTGAGAATCTCGACGGTCAGAGAAATTTTTATTAATCGAAACTAAAATGGATACATCTATTAGTAGGGGAACATAATAAGTCTAGCCCCTCAAAATCTCAAATGCATACAATGGAAAAGGTTAAACTAATTAAATTTAACTCTAAGAGTCTATAGTTCCTCAAACTCTTTTATAACCTGTTCATTCCTTATAAATTCAACATATTCTTTCTCATATGAAGGACCATACAATCGCTAGTAATTTTTCTAGACTCTGCATTGGTCATATTTTGACTCTTCTGCATTGCAACTGACATTATATGATCTTAATCTAATAATCTATAATCATTGAAAAACAAACCTATATTAAATAACTACCAACATACATAACCAAACAACTCAATCAATAGAATGGTTCAACACAAAAGTCACAGAACAATTCAAAAATCTAGAATTATATTTCATCAATTCATATATCAAAAAACAATTAATTAACTTCATTAGATGAAGAAAGCATAATGAATTAATGATTAGCTCCAAGCATATGTAACCGATGGAGTTGAATCAGTGGATGGAAAACAAACACAGAAACCCTAAATGGCGAAATCCCCAATTCGATCCAGTGCTCCTTGGAGACTGGAGGCCGCACATAACTGGTTGGTGGAGTATATAGCTCAATCCTAAGGTCCAAATGCGATCAATCACTCTAATTTAGGAATTAGGGGTAATTTTTGGGGAAGAAGAAGAAGGAAGAAGACAAAGATAAATAAGACAAAGAGAAAGAAAATATTGTCGTATGTGAGATTGGAGCAGTGGCGTAGATACCATTTAGGAGGGTCAAAATTTAAAAAAAAAATACCAATCATAGCAAAAGCACATGAACGTTACGAAATAACAACAAAATAACGATAGTTAGAAACAAATAAGTATTTTATATGTCATTTTTCTGATTTCAAAGTGACATCCTTCATATAATTATATATTTTAACATGTACACATACATTTTTGTAACTTATATCCAATCATAACTCTATTGATCAACTTATTTATCTAAACTACTCCTTATCACTCAAATTTATCTATACATAAAATAGCTAAATTTAATTATATCTAGAATATATATGTCAAATAAAAAGAGATAGTGACCATGAAGAACATGAAAAAAAATGTGTAGAAAAATGGAATGTATAAATCAAGAAAATTATATACGGATAATGGGATTTATGGGGCAAAATTATTATTGATTATTAAATAAATGCTGACATGTTGTAAAAATAATTACACAAGCGATGCATTTTACAGATGAATGGGCCTTAATTTCCTTTCATTTTCAATATTTTAACTGAGGAGGGTCATTTCTTGGCCTTATATATAATATATGTATGTAATTTACCATAATAATCAAGCAATGACTGCCTAGTTTTAGAAACTAAGATGGGTCAATTGACCCTTCTTGCCCTACCCTCCCTACGCCCATGGATTGGAGGGGTGTGGGTGAGGGGATTAGGTGGGTGTGTGTAGGTATGGGTGAAGGGATTGGGTGTGGGAGAGGAGAGTATGAGATGCTTGAATTAAAAGAAAAAAAATTAGTACTAGTAATTGTTTTAGTTTTTGTAATTGGCTTGGGGATGCCTCTTATGTATAAGGATCCGCCCATGTTCTCATGCAAGTCAATGCCCCCTTAAATCTAAACCGTAACTAAGCCAACAGCCAACTCTCTAGCTTGAGTTTTGAATATAGTTTCTCGATTGTATCAAGCTTAGCTTCCATTATTAACTAAATGCTTACAGTTTAAGAATCCAAGCAGGTTTTAGTGTTTGCATGATAGATAGATAAGAGAATGGAAGCTGAGGCAGCTGACCATCATAATTAGAATGCTCTCTTCAATTTGCATCAAGAGAGTGGGAGGGAGTTGACATTATGCATAATTAAGTCGACAGAGACTGACTCTCTCTAGGCTACTGCAATTATGTATAATCAATGATGAATACTAATGAAGCAACAAATTAATTAAAAAATTATGTTCATTCTTTACAAATTGGGCTTGGTAAATGTTAGAAGGCCTCCCATTCAACAAAATTATATATTATTGATCTCTGAAAAAACCCTAGCCTTTCTAGTTTATCTCTGAGAGCGAACACCCACCTCCTCCTTCTCTTTTCTCTAACATGGGTTCTTCCTTTGCTGATGGTGGCTTGCTACCGGATGGGATGCCTATGTCCTTCCCTTCGTTGGGGTGAGCCTCAGGTCAGATCTCGAGTTTCGATCTGCCTAGTTTCCTTCTCGGTGGTCTGGTTCCTATGCTCTGCGGTGATTGGTTTTGTGGTGGGTGGTGCTGCTGTCCTTGCGTCTTGGAGCCTCCTAGTGCGTGGTTCAACATTTGGGTTCCGGGTCAAGGACTTCTCTTTGGGTCGGCGTGGTGGTGGTGGGATGGTGGTTGGTGGTGTTTACGCAGGGCGGTGGGTCGCTGCTCTGAGGGGCTACTAATTTGGGTTATGCCAACTTTGGTTGTGGGCTCTCTCTTCTGCATTGGGCCTTGTGGGTTTTCTTGCCTTTTTAGGACATTTTCTTAGTTTTAGGGATTAGCCTCTAATTAAGATTTTTAGTGTACCTAGGGTAACCCCCTCTATGTAGGGTGATCCTAGTAGTAGCAAATAAGTGGGTAATGTTTGTCCTGCCATGTATTGGTTATGTGTACCATCTGAGTGATTTTTATGGCTTACAATTTAGAGATTTCTTTTGCTTAGGGTTTCATTGGTTTTATGGGGTTTTGCATAGTTCACTTCTTTCATAGCCCATGAGGGCGTTGTATGTTCAAGCTGTATTCCTACTTGAGGTTATTAATATATATGATGCTATCCCTTTTTTTTTTAAAAAAAAATTCTTCATTTTTATATTTGAAAATATATAACAACTAACTATGTGTTCCAGATAATTACTATTCTACATTTGTGTGTCTTAGCCTTAATATGTTTCCTGTTTGAGATAGATTAACATCTATGTAATAGATTAGGACTCCGAATCCTACATGATTATGGTTTTGTAATGCCTATATATAGGCCCTATATCATTAAATAAAAACACAGTTATTTCATTATGCATCACGTTATCACGCATTTTATTCTTAAACCCTGAACTTTTAGAGCCCTATAATTTTTTCCCCCATCGTCCGCCCTTGTCTCCGGCCTCCAGCACCCTTCCCGTCGGCGCTCCTCGTTAATGATAGCTCCCTGCCACTCCTCACAGCTCATGCCCGTCACTGATGCAGACCCCTTGCAGCTCCTGCCGACCCCTGCAGCCCCGCAGGGTCTCCTCCGCATTCGCCCTGCACAATCATCTTTTTGCTCCGCAAGACCCCACATCAAAGCATTCAAGATTGCTCATCCAGCATATTTACGAAAGCAACGCGAACTTAACAAGCAAAGTCTTCGTACAAGAGAAGCTACTCCTATCTTCTCCACACCTTCAAAGGTAATTTTTCATTAACGTTCCCGTTTTTGAACGTATAGATATATTATATCGGGCGCCATTAGCCTTCTTTATGTCTCCTTTCCGGCCTTTCTTATAACGACGATGAGACCAAAAGGGATATGATTACCCTTTTGGTCGATGTTTTTCGTGTGACGGTCTTGGGAGAGTCACGATTGTTTTGAAAAAGCAATTAATCGATTTTTGTGTGGTCGCTGAGTGCACCGCTGTTTTGGGTGCGATCATGAGTATCGCCGTTTGCATCGATTTTGTTGTGACCATATACGTCATCCCTTATAATTCATATTATACTTGAATCTAATTGATTATGTATTCGTTTTTGTAGATGTCATCGCCATCTCGACTGAAATTTGGCCTTTTTTGATCTAGAAGGCAAGAACTACCACCGTTGGGTTTCCGATATGGAGCTCGCATTAGAGAGCCGAGGGATCGAAGACATGTTTGCCGACCCTCTTGCTAATTTCCCACCTATGGCCAAGACTCAAGCTCTCATCTTCATGAGACGTCATATCCATGCAACTTTCAAGAGGCAATACTTGAACGTAAAAGATCCTAAAGAATTATGGGACAACTACGCTTGCGGTACAACAACGTTCATGATAAGCTTCTCCATGAATTGACTGTTAGATGGGATAACATTTGTCTATTGGACTATAAGAGAGTGGATGACCTTAATCAGGACATGTTATGCCTGCAATCCGACCTTGGCACCATTGGTGTCATCAGGACTGACCTAGATCTTCTCAATAAGACATTGGACACGTTTCTAATCAACTATGAGGTTCAAGCTCATACGTATTGCACTCATGTATAGGAAGGGAAGATCCGGTCTTTCGCCGACTTAATAACGCTCTTGGCAAAGAAGGAGAGGCATTATGAGATCCTCCTTAACAATAACAATAGACCTGTTGACACTAAAAAGATTTCTACGTCACAGTCTAACTATGGGAAAACTCCTAAGCAAAAGAATCAATCAAAGAACGCTCCATACCAGCACCAAAACAACAACTCTCGTGGTGGGAGGCAATAGGGCCGTTCTCAGCTCAAGTCCAATACTTCGACTCGAGATTGTGGCGGTGCCGCACTCTCCGGGGGAGGCCATCCCCGTCACAAACCTCAAGGAGGCCGTGTGCCTCCTCATGCCTCAACTTCCGGTAATGGAAAGTCTCCATGATTCAAATGTGGCTCATTCAAGTACTTTAATCGCGATTGCCGTGCTAGCAAAGAAATGATCAAGGCATACTCCGCCTACAAGAAGTTTCTACAACCCAAATCGAATCATGTGGATGAGGACACTAAGATCGAGACTCACCACATCTCCATGAAGCCCGAGCCCCTTGCTTCCAAGGCTAAGACTCCAGCCACTACCATGGATACTCCCGACTTTGATTAGTTGTTTTTAGCTTCTTCTAGCTTTATGATTTCAAGTATTGTTATGGCCGACCGCCATTGTTATTTTCATTGACTTTGTAGTAGTCTTTAGATTTTAGAATTAGAAGTTCATGTGTGATGTATTAAAGATTGACATTCAATAAAATTCTCAATTTCTTGTTTACAAGTCGATTTCTTTGAGAATTTTATTTACCATACACTTAGCGTGATGATAAACGTGTGCAACTCACGTGGTTTTTAAATTGGACGTTTTTGGGTTACATGGGACCCCAATAGCACTACATTGTGAATTTGGAACTTAAAATTTTGGAAAACAGACCTCAGAACATCAAAATTGACGTCGTTTGGCCTTTGGCCGTACTCGGTTACTGTTCCGGTGTTTTTCGGCATTTTGGTCACATTCCGGCCACTTACCGGCGTTTCTGGCGTCACCATCATGTTCCTCCAAGGAATGGAGAGGAATATCTTTGTATTCCCTCTGAGAAAGCTGGCCAGCACCGCATCTTAGAGAAGATGAAGAGTCTCAGGAATGGTTTGTATCTTACTTCCATTCGAATCTTTGAATCATATACGGTTGAACAAAACTTTTGTGATTCAGACTCTTATATGCTTTGGCATGCCCGGCTCGGGCACCCTGAACATGATAGTATGATTAGAATTCTTAAGAATTCAGATGGTCATCCATTTTTCCAGTCCCGGAAGCGATTGGAGGATCACCTCACCCGTGCTCCGCACGGTGAGGCCATGCCTACCCGTGCACTGCACGGTGTGGCCGAGCCTGCCACTCTCGCCAGCTCCACGGAAAAACTTGTTGGCGCATCACTTAAGTATGATTATGTGTTTTGTATGTGAAGCTACCTACTCCCAAGTATATGAGGTCAAGTTTTAGTAATGGAAAGTGTAGAGTATCGTACCCAAGGGATTGGGGGAAACTCAACTGTAACTAAATTTCCGCAAGAAAAACTATAAAAACATGCATTCTAACTTTTTACAAGTTCACAACCTTAGCCATTTGGAAGCTAAGAGTCATGGAGATGGTATTAACAAGTGGTAGTGAATCGGCTTGGTTGATTTTAGAATTAAGCTATGCAAACTAATTCTTGCACAAAAACAACAAAGAAAGATAAATGTAGAGATAGAATCAAAAGAGGAGTAGAGACTTAGGAATTTCACCTAGCCTTACTCATGCACAAATGTAACTCAAGATTAATGCATAAACATGTTTGACAAACTTCCCCCTAGTGCTTTGGTGAAGCTTCCAAGAAACCCACTAATCATGCAATTTATCAAAGTTTTTTGGAGCCAAATTAAATCACACAACCTTAGTCCCAATTATATTACCTCATAATACAAGTGAGCTATGTACCACAAGCATAACACCCCCTTAGAGTAATTACACTCATGGAAAAAGTATTAAGTTCAAGGTATGAAATTCAAGCAACTTAATATTTCCCGTAAGAAACACTAAGCCACCACCTTAAGGCTACCAATGGTCACGGATTCAAGAAGTTGTCAAGTTCAAGTTCCGATTCATTAATTACCTAAACATGTTTCTAGATGACAAAACTAACAACACATTTAGTAAGCATTTTAAGTGTAGAAGCCTATAGATTCAACATGCATCAACATCAATTAAGAGTAAAATGAATTTATTAGCACATGAGTTTGGCTAGGGCTAGCCTAGCCTCAAATCCAACTACTCATAACCCATTAAATACAACAAGCCCTTGAAAATGAAATACATCAAAAGAGAAGTAGAGTAAAAAGAGAATAGATTACCAGGGGTTTGGTACAAATGATACCAAACTGTACCTCTAAAGGTTCACTACCCACAAAGATATAATAAGAAATAAAGTGCTTCTAAGTATGGTATTAATGGGTTCTAACAAAGGAAGAACTCTATGAACACCATATTTTATCCACACAATCTAGGAACAAAGAACAATGGCTTTGGTAAAATCCCGACACTATCACAATTCTTTACTCAAACCCAAATCTATGAAACAAGTTTGTGATTGATTAAAGGTGTAAAGGATCTTTGGTTTTTCGGTGAAAACCCAAGACACTTTACACTTCTCTCTACACAACTTGATATCTATGCCTTAGGCCTACGAAAACTATGGAAAAGATGAAGTTTTGATGGAGTTTTAGTGTGGTAAAGGAGGTTGCACGAATTTGGGAAGAAAGACGGTATTTAAAGGTCTTATGGTCACAAATGAAGGGTAGAGATTTAAGTGCATGAATGATTAGATATGGTGGACAAATGTGAAAGCACAAATTGTGGATCTTGTTCTTGAAATGGTCTCATTCATTTGTCTTCTTCTATTTTAAATTTGAATTTAAATTAAATCCCCAATTCATGGAGCACAAATTATGGATATTGTTCTTGAAATGGTCTCCTTCATTTGTCTTCTTCTATTTTGAATTTGAATTGTAAACTAAAATCCACAATTCATGATTCACCAATGCTCCATCAACTTATGACTTCAGCCACCACCATTTCCGGCAACCACATTTTCATCACTGGAGTTTATCCAGCATTTTCCGGCGTTGACTTTTATTTTCTTATGAAATCTCCACATTTGCTCTTTTTTGCTTGAAGCTTTCACCCGAATCCAGAATGTACGCTAAATCTACTCCTTTTAACGTGTTTCCGATCATTTACACATTTTCCTAGCATGAGTAGGAAATGTAATAAGGAATAGATCAATATACAAAAAGAAAAAGAATATAAGGCAAATATTACTAGGTTAATAACCTAACACTCCACGGCATTCATGCCGTCGGTGGCGGCATCCCCTCCTTCATAGGAGCTTGCGATGCCTCCCGTATTTTCTCATGCCTCCATGGCAATTTCTGATGCCCATCGCTCATTTTGCAAAGGTTGTTCTCTTGCTAAATTTCAAGGAAATCATTATTTTACTATTGCTTCAACCGAGAACATTCTATTCTTACAATGTATACAAGGTGAAATTTGTGGACCTATTCAACCAGAATGCAGACCTTTTAGATATTTTATGATATTGATTGATGCATCGACCCGTTGGTCACACGTCGCTTTGTTATCCACAAGGAATGCTGCATTTCCTAAGTTATTAGCTGAGATCATCAAACTTAGGGCTCACCACCTTGACTATCCTATCAAATCCATTCGTTTGGATAATACTGGAGGATTCACCTCCAAAATTTTTGATGAATTCTGCATGTCTATTGGGATCGAAGTTGAGCATCACGTTCCTCATGTTCATTCACAAAAAGGTCTAGTAGACTTTACCATCATGCGTATTCAGCTTGTTGCTCTGGCCATGGTTATGGGTACTAACCCGCGAAAAAAGTTCACCATCGGTACCCAAATTATTGTGGCAAGGTCAATGTAGTATCCCAATTCTGAATTGTACCAATGTAGTACTCAAACTTGTAATTCGCTACCAACGAAGGGTCTGAGCCTCATTTCCGTTACGGCTCCGTTATCTCGGTCACGTGTCTTGCACGTGACCACAAAAAAAATTCAACAACGGTACCCAAACTCTTGTGGCAAAGTCAATGTAATACCCAAACTCTGAGTTGTACCAATGTAGTACCCAAACTCGTTTTTCACTATGAATGAGGGGTTTGAGACCAATTTACGTCACGGTTTCGTCTTATGGATCAAAATAAAAAGGGTATTTACCTAAATAACTCTATGTGGGTTCTAAGGCCCTAAATAAAAAATTCTTATAGTAAATATCTAGAATTAAGAAACAACTTACAATTGGACAAAACACCAACCCATTCTTATTATGCTCCGGACACCTCACCACCACAGTGTGGCATCGAGGAGCTCAACCTCCTATCATCCCCACCGCCTCCTCCGTCACCACCAACACCATCTTCGAGCTCCTCCACCTCTACTTTGAACCCCCGATCCATCGACACGTCATGATCGCATACCTTCACTTTGAGATTCTTGACCGCCGACCACACCGCTTTACATGCCTCGAATATTGCTTTGCCTCGAAATCTGAGCTCAGAAATACAGTGTGGAAGGAGTGAGAGTGAAAGAGAATGAGAAGAAAAGGAGAAAAGACAAAAAGTTATGACACGTGACCCATAAGATGGAGTTGTGATAGAAATTGGTTTCAGACTCCTCGTTGATAGAGAAAAACGAGTTTGGGTACTATATTGGTACAACTCAAAGTTGGGGTACTAAATTGATCTTGCCACAAGAGTTTGGGTACCGATGTTAAAATTTTTTTTGGTGTCACGTGCAGGACACGTGATCAAGATAACGAAGCCGTAACAGAAATTGAGCTCAGACCCTTCGTTGATAGCGAATTACAAGTTTGGGTACTACATTGGTACAACTCAGAGTTGGGGTACTACATTGATCTTGCCACAATAGTTTGGGTACCGATGGAAAAATTTACTCTTAACCTGCCAGTCTCTGCGTGGGGATATGTAGTGTTGCATGCAACGACACTTATTCGTTTCAGACCCTCGGCTAACCAAGCGTTTAGTGCGTACCAGATGGTCATTGGTTACAAACCCAATATTTCACAGAGACGATTAGGTATCTATGTTGGCTATAATTCCCCAACGAGTGGCCGCTACTTAGATCCAACCACCGGAGATCTCTTTACTGCAAGATTTGCGGATTATCACTTTGATGAGACATGCTTCCCATCGTTAAGAGGAGATGGGAATGTTATCATTCCAAATGAACATCAGGAATTGATGTGGTGTGTCCCCACTATGTCTCATTATGATCCCCGCACAGCTCAAAGTGAGTTAGAAGTGCAACGCATTATGGACCTCGAGAAAGTCGCGGATTCGATGCCCGACGGCTTTGTAGATATTGCTAAAGTGACGAGATCAAACATATCCGCTATAAATGTACTGGCACGGTTGGATGTCCCGAAATACGGGTGTGGAAGACAAACTCCTGGACTTAGCAACGTTGGCACCGTCTCTGACACTGGGACGGTAGCCGGCGGCGCTGCCGGCGCCTGTTGTGGCGACGATGCCGAGATGGATAGGCATGGAGCAGCTTCGGCCTCGGCTCCTCAAAGAAAAAGGGGGAGACTGATAAACTCTAAGGATTCAAAGCCTACAAAGAAGAGAATGAAAAAGGCACAACGCCTCAGCAACGATGAATCTCCATTGTATGAAGTTGTCTCTGATTACAGCTATATCTATGAATCAACTCAAGTGTTACCGTGAGACGCTATGGAAACTGGTTTGATGCCAGAGAACAACAAAATCTCAGTGAACTACAGAAGTGAGCAATCGGTCCGAAACCGAGCCACTACATGCATTGATGACGTTTTCGCTTATTCTGTCGCACATGAGATCATATCTGAAGACAACCTTGAACCTCGCTCTGTAACTAAATGCGAACGCAGAGCAGATTGGTTGAAGTGGAAGGAAGCAATCTATGCAGAACTTGACTCATTAGCGAAGAGAGAAGTCTTCGGAAAGGTTGAATTGACTCCGAGAGATGTCAAATCCGTTGGACATAAATGAGTCTTCGTTCATAAGCGTAATGAGATGAACGACATCGTGCGTTATAAGGCAAGACTCATGGCGCAAGGATTCTTAAAACGACCTAGCGTTGACTATGAAGAGACTTATTCTCCTGTTATGGACATCATTACCTTCCGCTCCCTCATTAGTCTGGTAGTGTCCGAAAGACTAAACATGTAGCTTATGGATGTGGTCACGGAGTGCTCATGCAGTCAGATTATGTCATTCGTTGTACGGGTGGAAGCAATCTGGAAGAATGTGGTACAATCGGTTGCACAAGTACTTGAAATAGAGAGATTTTAACAATGATGAATGATGATTGCTCGATTACTCGACATCAATATTTAACCCTGTAAGCATCGTTAGTAGTATAAAGCAAGAGGGTATCGTTCACAAACTGGGGATCCATCCAGGGCTTAGGATCACATCAATTAACACGAATTCATAAAGGTTTAAAAAGTTGATATAGGTTTCGGATTGAATCATAAAAACAGTAAATAAAACCTAAACTAATATATACATGTGATCAACCAACCAACACATAAACAATCACCAAAACAAATCATATAAAGCTAACGAAAACAAGTTCTAGTCCTCCTTTAAGAGTCATGCCGAGACACTATCATGAATAACTAAGGTTGGATCATGCAATCTAAGTTCCAAAGCAGTAACTTATATGCATAGACACTTAACACATTCGATTCATTCCAAGCGGTCTTAATCGAAATCTAACATACTTATCCTACCATGCAATTCCAAAGCCACGCATATTGAATTCATTAAGCATGTCACCTACTTAACCCCCAATCATGCAATTTCGAAAATCACATAGAAAAGATAAACATGTTCATAGCATAAGTCATAAATCCAACAACCTAAATATCATGCTACAAGCGTATACATAACACTTAGATACTTTCGAAATCACACAAGAACATGGCACAGCAGAAACCAAAATTCATAAAACCAAAAACCTAAAATCGCAACTTTATATAATTTGAAACAAGTAACGATCTCATAGACAAAATTGAAACAAGTTTACTCTACACAAATCGCATGCTTCATCCAAGAACAAGAATAAAACCAAAAACCGAATTGAAACAAAGTGAGAATCATGGTTACACTTTATAAATCAAGCAATCCACAAGTGTAGCCGAGACTTCTATGGATGAAACCTTCTTCACAAGCGTGCTTGAAGGCTATTGATTGGTGGGGAATGATGGAATCGGTTTTAGGATTTCTTGGAAGGATGAAGGATGAATTCGGCAAAGCTAGGCTTGTGTTTGTGTGTGAGGCTGATGATGTTTCTGAATGGAGAGGCCGGCCTCTATATATAGAGGTTTAGGAAGCCTTCTTGCCGTCCCACAAGGAAATAGAATCCAATTGGGAAACTGAAATCCTCTTTGTTATGGATTTGATTCATGTACTCCATATCCAACTTGATGTAGGAAACCAAGTCCAACATGGAGATCACTTTAAGGCTACACGGCAACAATCTTGGTCCAACTAGGAGTAGCTAGGCCGGCCTCCTCTTCTCCTTCTTCAACTCAAATATGATTTCCTTGTTCAACTAGGAATGCAACTCGGCAGCTCTTCTTCCTTTCCAAATATGATTTGTCTTTCCTGAAAAGAAATCGTCGATTAAGAAATAGGAAAGAATGAAAATAGGAAAGTAGAGTCCTAGTCGAGTAAGGAATCCTAGTTCAATCAGGAGTTCTAACACTTAGCACAATTTCATCATCAAATCATCTCAATTCGAAATAGCTCTCCCTAGAACATACATATGACAAATATGAACCTAAAACAACTAAATAAGAAGTAACAAAGCATAAGAATAGGGCATATAAACACTAAGAACGTCACACTTTGTGCTCCTATCAACAACCCCACACTTAGACTTTGCTAGTCCCTTAGCAAACACTAAAAAGGGAAATCAAGACATAAAACGAAATCAAATCACTAAAGCTAACGACACAACATTCTAATGCCTTCAACATTTTGTCTCAGAGATCTTCAAACTCATAGCATCAAGAATAACACTCCATCGAAATAGATAGGATGAATTCAATGGTTAATAAACATGAGATTTCGTTTAACAAGTAAGACATGGCAGAAACAAAGGTGAAATTCAGCTCGACATGTTCAAAACAAGTTCAAATTCAACTCACAAGGGATATGCACTCCAAATCTTTTCTCTCAAGAACATGGCATATGCTTAAAAGCTTTTCACACACAAGAGTTATGAACATAATGAAATCGAAAACCTCATGAAAGATACCAATCATATGCACAAATGAACCCAAACCATATGCTTACTTATGAAACAAACTCCACAAATCAAGAGCTACTCATTTTAAGAATCATGCGGATCTTTAGAAAAGGGATAGGTTAGGCTCGGCATGGATATATTTTTCAGGGTAAAGGAATCACAAAGGTCATCCTCAAGACTTAGCAGAGTAAAACATCCACCTTATGTCGCCATACTCCATAAACAAGGGCCAAATATCATAATGTTGGACCCATTCTTCACTTTAAACATTGTGAAAACGAACAAAGGCTAAAGTATAACATTATTGAGCCTTCAACAAATACATCACAACTCCAAATTCACATAAAACAAGTATGTATGCCGAGACATCTTTTCATACTTTCTTTTCCATTTTTTTCTCAAAACCGTGTATATATACTTTTCTTCTTCTTTTTCTCACGGCATAACATACTTACAATAGCATAACCCCACACTTGAATCAAATCATCACTCCATATTAACTCCAAGAATCGGCTCTGCCAAGCCTCAAAGACAAGGTAGAGATATAACTATACTAAGCAAGGATATAACATGTTGGTAATGAAAGAAAAGGCTTATCGTCGGCTCAAAGGGGTTAACACTAAGGTGTCCCAAACAGGGCTCAAATAAGGATATACGGCTTTTTGGCTTAAAGTGGTGGAAATCCTAAAAAGATCCAACAATCCTTTTCAAAATCAGAGTATATTATGACATAAAGCTTCAAAAGTTCCACAAAGTAAGTTCTAGCATTCTCTAGTTCATTGTAATTCTATGGCATATGAATTGATCAAAATAGATATAATGAGGTTATAAAGCCAAGAAACGATAGAATAAAACTCTCCAAAGAAAGGCACAAGTATATGGCTCGAATCTCACATAGGTTACATGAATTCAAACAAGTAAGGAACATGCTCATTCTGTACCTAAGTTTCAAAATCCTCATCTACTACATGTTCGTACAAAATCTACACATCGATTAACCATCAAATAACAATGAAGTTCATTTCAATATCATGATCATCTATCAACCATAAATTCAAAGATCAACTCATCCTAGACAGTTAAAGGCATACCTAGGACTCAAAACAAAAACAACTTAACCGAAAAACAACTCAAAATCGAAAAACAAACTCAAAAATTCAAACTAAAAATCGGAAATCAAAATCAAAACAACAAAATTGAAACACATAGGCATCAAACAATAGAATACAACGAATGATGTATACCCCACCCCACACTTAAAACTTACATTGCCCTCAATGTACAATATGATAAGCAACGAAAATTAAAAAGAGATAAGGGATAAGAAAATGCAAACACTCGTTGATGGCTCCTTCATTGGCTTAAGTTTAGAGTCTATAGCCTAGACTTCTTCATCTGCATCCACTAGAAGAATACGACATGTCCCTCCTCCTCTTCATCAGAAGATATGATCATGATGTCGCCATTATCCTCCTCATCTTCACTCGAGTCCGAATCACTGCTCTTATAGCTCGAATCAACTTCTTCCTTCAAACTCGGATCTTCTTCATTGACACGGCTGTAAGACTCCACCTCTTCAATTGTAAGTTCCTTGCTCTTTTCCTTAGAGCTAGCACGAATGTCCTCCACAAGTTCCTTTAGCTCCCTATGCGATTTTGCTAATTCCAAAATCGATTGTTGCATTTCATTCATCATCTTGTCTCGGCGGTGCTCCGCTCTTGTGGGTGTAGTCTTAACTCTAGCCGGTCTACCTTTCCTCTTCATGCCAACTAGAGGTTTCAAATGGTCTCTAGTGTTCCCATACTTCCTAGCTTTCCTTCCATCCAACTCCACACCTTTGAACCGAGAAGTACCACTCACCCTAGAGCAGGACGTTGAAACCAAACTATCCATTCTTTCTCCAAGTACTCCAATATGCATGATCCTATCTCCTACCTCAAGGTTCATGAAGCCTCTTGGTGAAAACGAATCAATATACTCTTGATAATCCCTTAGCAGACCTTGGTAGAAAGTACTAGTCAACACATGTTGGTTCATGTCATGGTCTAACGGTGCTACTACTTCTTGAAATCTCTTTAAGTACTTGTGGTAGGGCTCACCGTCTTTTTGTCTGCATGCTTGAATCATCTCTCTCATCCTTGCTCTTCTTGCCGTGAGCAAGAATTCCTTGAGGAATGTTTCTTTTAGCTCATCCCATGATCGGATGG
The DNA here is from genome assembly GCF_933775445.1 of Argentina anserina. Lineage (NCBI taxonomy): Eukaryota > Viridiplantae > Streptophyta > Magnoliopsida > Rosales > Rosaceae > Argentina > Argentina anserina. Next base: position 18,750,836 of record NC_065877.1, read on the forward strand.
AATTTTCAGGAATAGAGTGCAACCATTCTCTTGCTTTGTCAACTAGAGTGAATGGAAACACCTCAAGATAAAATAACTCCAAGTCTCCACGTTCCATGGATGGAATAGCTTGTTGCACCTTCGACTCAAAAAGAAATATATGGACATCAGCCTTCTCAATCTTAAACCCTCTGAAGATCGGTATGGTCTTCAAAATTTTGTATGTGACCTCCATACGAGTATGATTATGCCTAGGAGCCGGCAACACAATGCACCTAGGATGAAACGCAGGGCTGTCCCTCTCTGGAAACATGTTGTCATTACGAAACGCAAACACTTCCATTGCACACTTGAAAATCTTCTTATCAATTGAATGAACCGAATGTGGTAGTCTTCCTCTCCTTCTTATGAACTTGTGAATGGTTGGAAAAAGAATGAACAATTATGTTGAACCCGTGCTCTATATATATAGAGAAATCTTAATCCTTTTCCATGAGGTAGAAAGAAACCTACAAGGACATAGAAACCTTCTCCCACTCCTACTTGGAATCCAAGTCCGAATGGGACTTGTTCATTCATGGCACACGGCATGGGCTTTTCCTACTTCCATTATGACTTCTTCTCACAGCAACTTCGTTCTCCTAACTCACCTAGGAATCCATCTCTCCTTCTACTTTGGAAATTCCAATCCGGATGGAAATCTCCTTCTTGATGACACACGCACGTTTTCCTTGTTCGACTAGGAGTGTCATGGCCACTCCTCTCCTAATCCAACTAGGAATTGATCATGCCATCTCCTTAATCTACTCCATGGATCCATTAAGAATCGGTGGTAGCTTCAACCTATTGGGGAATGCATACAAGGAAGAACATTAGTTGAAACTAATCCACATGAGTTAGAAAACTAACCTTATCATGCACGGCATGATCAATTTGGGACAAGGACACGGCATCCTTGTCATTGGAAGGCATGGCCTTCTTTGTGGTAGCATGAGAGTGTCGAACTCTCTCACTTCTTCGTCGCATAAAAGAATACAAAAATCATACAAGAAAGATACAAGGTTTCGTTGAAAAATCATACAAGAAACATACAAGGTTTGGTTTCAAAAAATTTTCACAAAAGTCTTTCAATCAATTACATACTTCTACATTCCTAAGTCATTCAAACGATTAAATGATCGATTGATTCTAAGTTGTAAACCAAGGTGGACGTGCGGCCTAAGTATGGATGTCTAGACACAAGTTTGAATCGTTGTTTCAGAAGGCCGGATAGCTAATTCAGAGATAGTGAACATGGTAGGACTCATTTATTGAACTACGGAGGACAAGCCCTCTATCGACTCCATCACCGAGATGTATGTCAGTCAATAGTTCTCTGAGATCCAATTTTGGTCCCATGCACCAGGGTAATGAAATAGCGTGCCCCTTACTCAGCTAGAAACAAACTTGGGTGTTAGACAAATCTCCAAGTGTTAATAAAAGCCGCCCTCAACCTCATGCAAAAACTTTGGAAGAAAACATGAGGGGTTAAGGCTAATATTAACAAAAGGGACTTTACCTATTCCGTTCGATTTACAACCTACAACAATCATTCACTCAACACCAAAGCAACAACCTAAGATACATTACTATATGTACAACGAAATAAGATAAGAATATACAAATGTACAATATGAACAATATACACAATGAATTCGCATTAAAAGTTAGGGATCCATCTCTTATGGATCCCCGGCAACGGCGCCATTTGATGATTGCTCGATTACTCGACATCAATATTTAACCCTGTAAGCATCGTTAGTAGTATAAAGCAAGAGGGTATCGTTCACAAACTGGGGATCCATCCAGGGCTTAGGATCACATCAATTAACACGAATTCATAAAGGTTTAAAAAGTTGATATAGGTTTCGGATTGAATCATAAAAACAGTAAATAAAACCTAAACTAATATATACATGTGATCAACCAACCAACACATAAACAATCACCAAAACAAATCATATAAAGCTAACGAAAACAAGTTCTAGTCCTCCTTTAAGAGTCATGCCGAGACACTATCATGAATAACTAAGGTTGGATCATGCAATCTAAGTTCCAAAGCAGTAACTTATATGCATAGACACTTAACACATTCGATTCATTCCAAGCGGTCTTAATCGAAATCTAACATACTTATCCTACCATGCAATTCCAAAGCCACGCATATTGAATTCATTAAGCATGTCACCTACTTAACCCCCAATCATGCAATTTCGAAAATCACATAGAAAAGATAAACATGTTCATAGCATAAGTCATAAATCCAACAACCTAAATATCATGCTACAAGCGTATACATAACACTTAGATACTTTCGAAATCACACAAGAACATGGCACAGCAGAAACCAAAATTCATAAAACCAAAAACCTAAAATCGCAACTTTATATAATTTGAAACAAGTAACTATCTCATAGACAAAATTGAAACAAGTTTACTCTACACAAATCGCATGCTTCATCCAAGAACAAGAATAAAACCAAAAACCGAATTGAAACAAAGTGAGAATCATGGTTACACTTTATAAATCAAGCAATCCACAAGTGTAGCCGAGACTTCTATGGATGAAACCTTCTTCACAAGCGTGCTTGAAGGCTATTGATTGGTGGGGAATGATGGAATCGGTTTTAGGATTTCTTGGAAGGATGAAGGATGAATTCGGCAAAGCTAGGCTTGTGTTTGTGTGTGAGGCTGATGATGTTTCTGAATGGAGAGGCCGGCCTCTATATATAGAGGTTTAGGAAGCCTTCTTGCCGTCCCACAAGGAAATAGAATCCAATTGGGAAACTGAAATCCTCTTTGTTATGGATTTGATTCATGTACTCCATATCCAACTTGATGTAGGAAACCAAGTCCAACATGGAGATCACTTTAAGGCTACACGGCAACAATCTTGGTCCAACTAGGAGTAGCTAGGCCGGCCTCCTCTTCTCCTTCTTCAACTCAAATATGATTTCCTTGTTCAACTAGGAATGCAACTCGGCAGCTCTTCTTCCTTTCCAAATATGATTTGTCTTTCCTGAAAAGAAATCGTCGATTAAGAAATAGGAAAGAATGAAAATAGGAAAGTAGAGTCCTAGTCGAGTAAGGAATCCTAGTTCAATCAGGAGTTCTAACACTTAGCACAATTTCATCATCAAATCATCTCAATTCGAAATAGCTCTCCCTATAACATACATATGACAAATATGAACCTAAAACAACTAAATAAGAAGTAACAAAGCATAAGAATAGGGCATATAAACACTAAGAACGTCACACTTTGTGCTCCTATCAATGAACTATGCCCATGCGTGTTCATACGAAAGACAAATTCCGGGTTCGTCATCGTTGCTCATAATTGGTACTCTTGATGAGATTGAAGAGACCGTGTCTCATTTAAAGTCAGAATTTGAGATGAAGGACCTAGTGAGGACGAAATTATGTCTCGGCCTTGAGCTTGTGCATAGGGCCGACGGTATCTTAGTCCACTAGTCGAACACGCAGAAGATGCTTCAAAGTCTAGATATCAAGAATGATCCATTCCGTCCTAAAGAGGATGATGAAGAAGTTCTTGGTCCTGAAGTTCCACACCTTAGTGCAATTGGGGCACTATTGTATCTTGCTCAATGCACTAGACCGTACATATCTTTCGCAATGAACTTGCTTCGGTACTTGAAATGTTCCCTTGACATGTGATTGTTCTATCCTTACAACAGAGAAAACACTATGGCTGTGCCACCTCACCGGCACCGCAAGGAGCCCCGGCAACATCATCGTACGCGGTAAAGCCGCCACTAGCAGCCACATCGTGGCGCAGACCACGGTACCGAGAGCAGGGTACGGTCTCGACTTGCTACTTCCCTCGATGCAAAGACTCTAAACAACTTCTTAGTTGGTTATGCCGACGCATGGTACCTCTCTGACCCACAAGGCTCGTTCTCAAACCGGTTATGTGTTTACCAATTGGGAATACGATGATATCTTGGAGCTCCACGAAGCAATCTCTTGTTGTTACTTCTTCGAATCATGCGGAGATCGTTGCTCTCCATGAAGCAGTTAAAGAATGTATTTGGCTACGGTCACTCGTTCGTCATATTTGTGATTCTTGTGGATTAGTCTCTACAACTAATCAACCTACGTGCATTTAAGAAGATAATGCTGCTTGCATAGAGCAGACAAAGTTAGGTTTCATCAAGGAAGACAACACCAAGCATATTTCGCCCAAGTTCTTCTACAACGTTCAACAACAGAAGTTCTTAAATGTTTAGATCAATCAAGCGAGTTCAGAATCCAATGTTACGGATTTGTTCACTAAGTCTTTACCTAAATCTACTTTTGTGAAACATGTGAAAAACATTGGCATGCGTCGCTTATCAGAACTTTAGAGTTTAGTAGATTTCAGGGGGAGTCTACATCACATGTTAAGATCTTTAAGTAGTTGGTGCGTTGTGCTCTTTTTCCTTTTGATCAAGTTTTTATTTTAACCAAGAGGTTTTTGTTTTGCTTGATAAGGTATTTACCGAGACAACGTTGTGCACCATGCAACCTAGGCATGCGACACAAAAGGGAGTGTTCTGAGAGAATTACTATTATATCCTTGTGTGTCTTAGCCTTAATAGGTTTTCTGTTAGAAATAAATTCGCATCTCTGTAATAGATTAGGACTCTGAATCCTACAGAATTATGGTTTTACAATGTCTATATATAGGCCCCCATATTATTCAATAAAGACACAGTTATTTCATCATGCATTACTATGTAATATATATAATATAAGATAGTTACGAGTCTCTCTTATATAGTTTTCATCTTTAAATTTCCTTTACTTATGGCTGACTTGTTGTCATATGTATTTGCTCACCAAAGTTTTAGTTTTCTGAGACTAACAAGAAGAAAGTAAGGAAGAAATGAGGAAACCACTCTCTCGCATATTTAGTACCTGTAATTATCTGCAAGACTGCAATGCAAATTAGCTACTTGCACTTCTATCACAGATTATGAATACGAATTCTGTTTTATTCACCCCACTCTTGGGGTCATATTACCAACCAATAAGATTAGAGCTTAAACCATAATAAAATCATGGTACGTATTCATAAGCTCTATATGAATGACAACATCGTATTGGGTGGTAATATGACCCCCAAGAGCGGGGGGTGAGCAAAACTGAATCCTATGAATACAGCGCTCACACTGGAACATCAATTTTGGTTTCCCAACTGGAATTGTGGTAATTGTGGAAATCCTTTTCTCAGGACTAGCTTTGTGAGAAAGTCAGAAAACTGATACTAATTATTTAGTGAATTGTCATGTCTTAAGAAAGTAGATGGAAGAATAAAGACTACGTAGTACGTTATCAGGATTTTTATAAACCAGAACAAATAGAGCAATTTGCAACTTCAACCTCGGCTAACACAGGAAAAAGTCCTCGAATCATATAGATATGAGAAACAGTCATAGTTTTATGGTCGAAGACATTTACATCATGATTTCATCTAACACGGGAAAAAGTGACACATTTGAGATTCTAGAGAAAAACAGACTATGCATTACTTCTAGATTCATCTTTATCAGTGACAGCAGCTGAAAAGACATACATTAGACAACATGATTTGGAGCCAAATCAACAAATCAAATTCCATTACCAAAAAAAAAAACAAATCAAATTCAGTTGAACTAGTCAAACCAGAAATTTCTAGCTTTAGACGCATTAGCCAAAAATGAGAAAAATTTAACAAGTTCCTGGAATGATCAAAACAGGACCAGGGTCTCCATCGTCAGAATTCAAGCTCAAGTAGACCTGAGAATTCAAGTTGCACAAGTTGGCCATCGAAATAAATCTTTTGGGGCCGAGAAATCCTCGGCAAGGCTATATTATTGATGATCATATGGGTGCCATATAGAATGAAAGATAAGATAGAAGAACTTTCAAATTTGACAGGCTAAACATGTATAACCCAGGAGAGAGAACATGTAAAGATACTACAGTGCATAACTTTTTCAAGGCCTTCCACACACACCTTTACAAATATTTCTCTATCTTTGCAGTCAATGTGGTTTTCGGCACAGCACCAATTACCGTGTCTTTTTTCTCACCTTTGTAGAAAATCAACATGGTTGGGACGCTCCGAACTCCATATCGAGTCGCAATTGAAGGACTATCGTCTGTGCTTAACCTGAAGCACTTAAGCTTCCCAGCATACTCCTGTGCTAGTTCACCTACAACTGGATGGATCATGCGGCATGGCCCACACCAAGGAGCCCAAAACTCAACCAGTACAGGTCCATCGGCTTTGAGAACTAGAGATTGCCATGTTGTATTGGTCACTGTGGGAACTGCAGTCACAAAGCAAAGGTGCAAACACAATTTAACTACATTCAACAGGAACGAATGACTGCTAGATGTAAATTTAACACACGGGAAACAATGCTGTAAAGTTTATCCTGGGTTTAAACCAAACCATCAGACAACTGTTGCAAAACATAAATTTCACAAGAATATGTTTCAAACAACTACAACTATTACTCTCACAGTTGAAAAAGAAACCTTATAAAAATGACTAGTTATTGACGATGTACATAATAAGTGTAAACACCCGTGTCGGCGGATTCATAGATGCACTTGCAAAATACAGGAAGATTACAAACTGATCAGATGTAATAATAATATGGTCCATTATAAGGACTTTATGGCATATGAGTGGATCCCAATCAATACCATAAGGAGGGGTTAAATGTGCATATTGAAAGTCTTGACAAGGAATCTATAGGTGGGACAGCAGCACCAAAAGAAAACACGCAGTGATTCAGTTTATAGTGTACATATATAGGTCTAACCTAGGTTGCACGAACACGCCCCAATACGCGCCAGACACGCGGACACGCATCAACTCATAATAAAGTGAAAGTGCTTATGGTGAGAATCTAACCTTGGTCATCCAAGGCACTCAACAACTCCTCAACCATTCCAACAGATTCAGTTTTTGTTATAATAATGCACACTTTAATATATATAAGGAGAGAAACTCGTGATAAAAATAAGAATGCTTGTAGTGGGATTCGAACCTTGGTTATCCAAGGTACTTATCAAGTCCTTAGTCATTCTAACAAGTTATGTTTTCATCATTTTAATGCACACTTTGACATATATATACATCTAAAATTCTAAATACTTTCAAATTTATAAAATATTTTTTTAATAAATAAATAAATAAATATATATATATATATTAAAAATAATATTTAATTAACGTGTCCACCACGTGTCCGTGTCTAAAAAAATTTCTATATGCCGTGTCTACGTATCGAATCGTGTCCAATACGGACACTCGTGTCCGTGTCCGTGCTACTTAGGGTCTAACTAACTTTCGGTCCATTCTAGTTGACTATAACGAGCACAAGAAAAACAAGAGCTAAAACATTTCTCATTCTGAGATGCAAAGAATTAATGTTCAGCCTATTTTTTAGATTCTATCATCAGTTCAGTTTACAGAAAACTTCATCTTATTGTGCTTGCATGCCTGAAAAATGAAGTTTCCTATGTATCCTTTTATACAAGTTCAGTGTCTTTGCCAAAAGAAAAAAAAACAAAATGGAAAAGAAAAGACTTCTCATTTCAGATTGGGTTCACCTAAAGCAGGCCTGCCTAATTATGATTATACTCATATTGGACATGTCCACTTTCAACGTTCATGTCGTCCCTGCTTAGCCTATTGGGACATGTAATGGAATAGTTATTGCTCTTGATATATCACAAATAGAGTGACAGCATATAAATTAAAACAAGGCTCAAAGGAAGATTGAATATTTCCTGGTGCGTTAAATGTAGGCAGCTGCCTAGTACATGAATTTGTGCAGACTACATATATTGCACCTCTACATATGGCAATTTGATGATAGAGGCAGTTCTGAAAGCAGCAATGCAGGTGCTATGTTATTTTCTTCCCTAAGTTTAAACAAAAATCGGTTTGCAGGTGTTGGTTCCTGTTAACAATTATTTCTAGGGAACTTATTAATTTCAGTTCTTAAGATGGAAAAAAAAATACATTTCTCATTTCTCAAATTACAGTCTGAGATAGTACAGTGAGAAATGTAATACGCGATGGTACAAACCAGTAAAAGAAAAGGCTTACTATCAAGAGCGGTGGTGTTTTGCGCTTGAGACACAATGCCGGGCGTCGATGAACGACGCGAGACTTTTGGAGTAACGGAGGGATATAGGGGAGATTGGACCTTCAAGCCACGGAATTGACGGAAGGAGACGGAAATAGCAGGCCTTGACGTGATCGGCGGCTGGAGATATGAAGGAGAAAAGAGAGCGGTGGATTCAGTTATGGTGGCCATAGAAGCGTGTAAGAGATATACATTGGGGGATCGAGAATTTGATTATATAGAATGAGAATTGAGAGAGATGAAAGTTAGATGATGGGAATTAAGGGAAGGTATGAAAGGGAAGTACAGCGGAGTTTGATGATGGAGTGGCGGCTTGAAGAGTAGCTAGCAGCCAGCTAATTACAATTGTAAGCAAACAACTTAACGAGTATGGGATTTATATCTACAAGGAAAATGATTGGCCGGGACTCAATTAATTCAAAAAAAAAAAAGGAAATACTCGTTAGACCAAAAGTTTGGGAATATTTGCATTTAAATTTCCACACGCATAGAATACTTTGTAGACACAAAAAAATTTAATAAAGTAAATCATCTTCATTAAATAATTAAATCGATTAAGAACTCAACAAAATTGCACACGTGGCCAAAAAGTCAACAAAGTCAGTACAGATCCGAATAAAACTCGCGTCAGCATATAAACGGATGATCGTAATCGAAGCTACGTGATTCCGACTTAAATTAAAAATTAAATGTCATTGACTATCGAAATGGTAATCGGACATTTGATTAAATTAATAAATTCATTTTCGGTTATAATTAAATCAATTATTTGAATCTGTTTAATTTAGTTATTCTCATAACTAATTTTAAATTAATCAGAAAATACATATTGATTTAATTATACAACTAAAGAAATATTATTATTTTAGTATCATTAAAATATTCTATAAAATATAAGCCTTGACACTATAAATACTCATTCCAACATAAAAAGAGAGGGGATTCCACTTGAGAAGAAGAGAGAAAATCACTTGAGCAAGAGAAGTTGTATTAGAGCTCAAGAGAAGGACTCCTACTTTGACTTCAACACAAGAGAGAGCAAGATTACTCACGAGAAATCTCGAAGTCTCCCAAGTCCACGAAGAATCATCAAACTACCAAATCGCTCGTTCTTCATCAAATCCAAATCCAAACTCAAGTCCCGAAGAATCATCAAGCTATAAAATTGCTCGTTATTCATCAAATCCAAATCCAAACTCGAATTCTCAAGATCAAATGCACGTCACCCTTGAGCAAAGTTACACACGGAGATAGAATTAGAGGAGTTCACAAAGATTATAACCTCACGCTTGATTATCAATAAATTACATTTTATTAGTACACGTGTCTGCATTCTTATTTTTTTTCTTCAGATTCTCGTTCTACAAATTGGCACGCCCAGTGGGACTTTTTTTAGCCTCTCATCTCATTCTCTGAAGAAATCTTCAAATTCGTTTGTGCGATGACTTCCAAGAACAACCAAGTCGTTCCACCGACGAAATCCAAGTCCACAACTGCGAGGTCAAGCGAAGAGGCCGAGCCGGTCAAGAAATCCAAACAAACATTCTCCAAATCAAAAACTGAACTGATTGCCCTTGTCACCCGGAGCGTGGCTAGAGCTCAACCCACGACATTTATGGCACTTGGTAGTAAGCCTCGTCAACCAGATCACCTTGGAGAGCTTGGAAGCAATAGAGCATGTCTTTCAGAGTGGGAAGAAGCAAGTGTCAAAAGAGAAGGAGCCAAAAGAGCAATATCCTCTATCCGTTCATGGTGATGGCCCTATCCTGGAAGACGGTTTCTCTGATGACGAATCGAGCACGGCATTATACCATGGAAGTCCCAAAGAAGATGGCGATAACTTTCATTCTATGGCGCATGAGTCATCTTCTGACAATGCGCAAGTCTTGGTGACGGGGACATCCACAATCGAGGAGCAACTCTCCAATTTGTTGGAGATGGTTGAAAAGCTCACCCGAACGGTTGAAGAAAATGACGTGCAAATCGCTGAGTTTTATAGCAAGTTGGACGATCACGATGATGAGAGCTCCACCAAAGGGTCGCCTGGCAGGAGCAAAGTAAACGAAAAGGGAGAAACGTCCAAGAACAATGACGACTCGCTTGGTTCCTTGTCACTCGAGAAATTGCAGGACATTATCACCAACTCGATTCGGGCTCAATATGGAGGTCCTTCTTGTGACTCCCTCACTTACTCCAAACCTTACACTAAGAGGATCGACAGCTTAAAGATGCCGCTGGGGTATCAACCAACAAATTTCCAACCATTTGAAGGTAAAGAGAACCCAAAGCAACACGTCACCCACTTTGTGGAAACTTGCAGTAACGCCGGGACAAAAGGCGATCACCTTGTCAAGCAGTTTGTTCACTCGTTGAAGAGAAACGTCTTTGAGTGGTATACAGACATAGAGCCGGAGTATGTTGACAGTTGGGACCAGATGGAGCACGAGTTCCTCAATCGATTCTATAGTACAAGGCGGACGGTGAGCATGATGGAACTAACTAGCATGAAGCAACGAATTGATGAACCCGTAGTCGACTACATCAGTAGATGACGCTTACTTAGCCTTGATTGCAAGGACCAACTATCCGAGGTGTCAGCCATTGAAATGTGCATCCAAGGCATGCACTTTGATTTGTTATACATTTTATAATGAATCAAACCTTGTTCTTTTGAAGAGTTGGCTACTCGAACACACGACATGGAGCTAAGCTTGACAAGTCATAAGGGAAGGAATGAGTCCCTGGTTGACCAACGAAAAGACAAAGTCTTCGAAAGCATATTTGACAAGGTTGTGAAGAAGCCTTCCAAAGAATCAATGGTCATCAATATTGCACCGGTTAAGATCTCTACGCGGGATAAGAAGGAGTTCAATAAGGTGGAACCTCCTCGAACCTACTATAGGAGTAAATGCACGTTGAAGGAGATGGAGCGAAAGACGAACCCGTTCCCAGACTCTAATGTGGCGGGCATGTTAGAAGATCTTCTCGAAGACAAGATATTAGATCTTCTGGAGTGCAAGCGTCTAGAAGAAATGCATCGTGTCAACGATCCGAAGTATTGCAAATATCATCACCTCGTTAGTCACCCTATAGAGAATTACTTTGTTATCAAGGATTTGATAATGAACCTCACCAACAACGGAAGATTGAGTTGGACGTTGACGACGTTGCTGAAGTCAATTGCACTACCGTAACATTCGGGTCATTCGAGCCAGTTCGATTCCCTTTTCACCCGATGAAAGCACCATTCTGTTTCACGAAGGAGGCGCGCGAACATAAGAAGACCAAAAAAGTTAAAGAATGTCATGCTTCCACGCATATCCTCCAAGTTGCCTCTAATGCCGATGATGAAGGATAGATATTAGTCACCCGGAGAAGAACTCACAAAGTTATGATGTCAAATTCACCGATTGCCCAACCAAGTCATAAAAAATCACCTCCACGATGGGAGGAGAGTGGACGAGGATGCTTTAAAACGAAAGTCATTCCATATTTGTGGAAGCCTCTTCGCCAGAACTTGTCAATTGAGCACTTGCCTACAAAACAACCGAATGTCACTTCAATGGCCACAAGTTGTGAAGTCAGCTCCAAAGAAGACGAAAAGCGTGAAACAAGAGAAAGAGGTGCAAGTCAAGTGTTAAAGAAAAATGAGGTGTTGAAACAATTGGAGAGTCTACCTTTCCAACTTAGCCTCTCTGACTTAATACAATTGTCAAAATCAACGAGATGCGCACTTGTGGAGTTGCTTATCGAGTAGGAAAACACTCCACAAACATGAAGGAATGTGGCGCGTGTGATGCATATTGTGATACCATTCACTTCACAGATGATGACCTCCAATTGGGCTCTAAGCCACATAATCGGCCTCTTTTTGTGATAGGGTACATGCCAGAGCGGAAGTTGAATCGCATGCTTATAGACGGAGGGTCAGCAGTAAATATCATGCCCAAGTTAACCATGTCTCAACCGCATCAACGTTGATGAGTTAACAAGGAGTCGTCTCATGATCCATGGTTTCAACCAAGGAGGACAAAAAACGATAAGAATGATCAGACTAGACATGGACATCAGAGAGCTAAAATCAAACACCTTGTTTCATGTCATCGATGCAAAGACCTCGTACAACTTGTTGTTGGGACGACCATGGGTACATGAAAATGGCATCGTGCCATCCACTTTACACCAATGCTACAAGTTCTATCGCGGAGATGTGAAAACCGTGGTAGGAGATACCAAACCATTCACATAAGCTGAATCATACTTTGCAGATTCTAAATTCTACACAGATCGGGAGTTAATGAAAGAAGTCCTTCCGGTCGGAGTACCCTCTATTGGGAAAGCTGTTAAAGTTAGGGAGAATGATGCCAAATCAAAAGACATTGGGCTTCATGGTGAAGTGTCGCAAAAAGTCTCATTTGAAGCGACAACATCGTCTGCGGAAAGAAAAGTCAGCCATGCCTTTCCGGTCATTCGCTATGTTCCGAAGTCTAGACGAAGGGAGGGGGAGTCTCCGTTTGTGGGGACAAAGTCACAAAAGTGTCCACGAAAATTAGAAAAAGATGATGTGAAATTGTTGAGGGAGGAATCAACATTTCCATTAATAAAGGTGAGCAACCGAAATCCTACAAAGCAGCCACTAGAGGGGTTTGTCAAACCGATTCAATGTAAGACGGAACATACATTGCTGCCCAAGAAAAGAACAAGTGAAGGGTTTGATCCTAATGCATACAAGTTGTTAGAAAAGGCTGGATACGACTTTGGTTCATCAAACAAAAAGGACGACTAAGCTGCAACAATGATGGCGCATGAGCTGGATTAGCCACAAAAGAAGTTAAGAGAGCAAGGGGAACAATTGATTCTTCTAAAGCTGGTCTCGGTTTCACTTCGAGCAAGCTAATCAGAATAAGAAAGAGGGCGGAGCAAGCCAATGTGCAACATATCAGTGTAGAGGTAGTTGAAGAAAAGAGTCAAGAGGTTCAGTCAACCCCTCGCATTTCGTCGTTCGATCGCATTCGTCCAGGTTCTCGAAGAGCAACATCTGAATGTATTGAAGGATCAATCACAAGGGTGTCGGTTTTTGACCGTGTGAACATGACAGCCAGTAGAGGTTCAGTCTTCAATCGCATCGGTAGTACAACCACTCGGCCTTCCGTATTCAAAAGGATGTCAAGTTCAGACAAAGATAAGAAAGAGTTAAACCTCATTCCGCGAAAGCCTGCATTGGAAAGGATCCAAGTACCTAAGGAACGACAAAAAAGCAAGAGGAAAACAACTTGTAGTCAAGCAAATAGTAAACAAATCCGAAGTCTTATCCCGTCACCCATGAAGAGGCACTGTGTGTTGGAAGTGGATTCCACATATCAACTCAAAGTGAAGCAACATACCATCATATTCACTGGCCAAAAAGGCGATAGCAACCTCGGTATTGGTGATGAGGATGACATTGTCCAAACCTCTTATCATATCACGGTGGCAGAAGTAGATGCCGTAGAAAAAGACAATCATGAGATTTTGAAATTGAAGCAGACGAACTTCCAGAACTTGATGACGGGGGGCCACTATGGACGAACTTAAGGAGATTACCTTGGGAACAGAATGAGACCCAATCCCTATTTTTGTGAGTGTGTCTTTAAGTTTCGAAGAAGAAAAATAATATCTTGATATGTTGCTCGAGTACAAAGATGTATTTGCTTGGATGTACAAAGAAATGTCCGGCTTGGATCCAAAGGTAGCAGTTCATCGACTTGCTATCAAACCGGAGGCTCGGCCAACCAAGCAAACACAAAGACGCTTTCGAACAGAACTTATTCCTCAAATTGAAGCAGAAGTTGATAAGTTGATTGCTGCAAGCTTCATTAGAGAGGTTCAATATCCCAAATAGATCGCAAACATTGTTCCTGTCAAGAAGAATAACTGACACATCCGCGTTTGTGTATATTTTCGTGACTTAAATGAGGCGTGTCCAAAAGATGATTTTCCTCTGCCAATCATAGAGCTCATGGTGGATGCGACAACCGGGCATGAGGCTTTGTCATTCATGGACGGATCATCCGGTTACAATTAGATAAGTATGGCCTTAGAGGATGAGGAACTCACTGCATTTCGAACTCCTAAAGGAATTTATTGCTATAAGGTCATGCCATTCGGTTTAAAAAATGCCGGTGTAACGTACCACAGTGCTATGCAGAAAAGTTTTGGTGACATGCTGCACAAGTATGTAGAGTGTTATGTTGATGATTTCGTTGTCAAAACAAAGAAAAGAAGTGATCACTTGCAAGATCTACGAAGAGTGTTTGACAGGTTACGTGAGTACCAGTTAAAAATGAATCATTTGAAGTGTGCCTTTGGTGTCAGTTTTGGAAAATTTCTTAGATTCATCGTAAAGCACCGAGGCATCGAGGTAGCCAATCAAAATTAAAGCCATCCAGGAAATTCCAGAGCCAAGAAATTTGCGCGAGTTGAAAAGCCTTCAAGGATAACTTGCCTTCATCAGACGGTTAATATCAAACCTGGCGGGCCGTTGCCAACCATTCAATCGACTCATGAAGAAAGATATTTCATTTGTATGGGATGAAGCTTGTCGCAATGCCTTTAAGAGCATAAAGAAATACCTAGCGAATCCTCCGGTGTTGGGTGCACCTATCGCCGGGAAACCTTTTATCCTTTACATCGCGGCTCAAGAGAGATCACTTGGGGCCCTTCTTGCCCAAGAAAATGAAGTTAAAAAGGAGAAAGCCTTGTACTACTTAAGTCGGACCCTCACCGGACCAGAGCTAAATTATCCGCCAATAGAGATGATGTGTCTTGCACTCGTCTTCGCCATTCAAAAGTTGACGCATTTCATGCAATCTTACACAATACACTTAGTGGCGCGAGCTGATCCAATTAAGTTCCTATTATCTAAACCAGTTCTAACCGGGCGCATGGCTAAGTGGGGATTACTATTGAACCAAAATGACATCATATATGTGCCCGCTAAAGTAGTGAAAGGACAAGCATTGGCTGACTTCCTAGCAGACTACCCTATTCCAGCGGATTGGGAAATCTCATATGACTTCCCGGACGAGTAAGTCTTCCTTGTAGAGGTCCTCCCTACTTGGAAGATATTTTTCGAAGGCTCTAGGGCAGACGGGGCAGGGGCTGTTGTTATCTTTGTCTCTCCACAAAAACAGACATTGCCTTATTCTTTCACTCATGAAGAACTGTGCTCCAATGATGTCGCAGAGTACCAAGCATTGATTATGGGATTGCAAACAGCGTTAGAAATTGAAATCCAAAGTCTCGAAGTTGGTGATTGATCAACTGCTCACTAATTACACGGTCAAGAAGGAAGATTTGGTACCTTATTTCCAACTTGCCACATAACTCTTGAAGGGCTTTGATAATGTTACACTCATACATGCCACGGAAAGAAAATCAAATGGTAGACGCATTGACAAACTTGGCAGCGACTTTGGCATTGTCTCGAGACAAAATTTTGGACATCCTAGTTTGCCAAAAGTGGGTCGTGACAACAAAGCCTTCACTCCAGTGTGCCAGTTCTCATGTAGTGTCAGTTTACACCATTAATGTCGAAGATTGGAGGTATCATTTTATCAACTATCTTGAGCACAACAAGCTTCCTGAAGATTCGAAGCAAAGGTGGAGCATCAAGCGGCGAGCACCGCGCTTCCTCTACTACAAAGAAACTTTATATCGGAGCTCATTTGATGGAGTACTCCTTCGATGCTTGGGAAAAGATGAAGCGGTCAAAGCTATGGAAGAGGTTTATTCTAGAGTGTGTGGAGCACATCAGTTAGGACCAAAGTTACATTTTCAAGTAAGACAACTAGGGTATTATTGGCCCATCATGATCAAGGATTGTATGGAGTATGCACAGAAATGCCAAGCTTGTCAGTTTCAGGCCAACTTCATTCATCAGCCACCTAAGCCGTTGCATCTGACAATTGCTTCGCACCCGTTCGATGTTTGGGGAATGGATACAATCGGACCCATCACTCCGAAATCATCGGCTGGTCATATGTACATTCTAGCAGCCACGGATTCCTTCTCAAAGTGGTCAGAGGCGATACCGCTCAAAGAAATAAAGGAGGAAAATGTTTTGGATTTCATTACGGGAAGCATTATACAATGCTATGGTATATCACAGTGCACCATCACAGACAACGCCAAGTATTTCTCGAATACCGCAACAGAAAAGTTGAGCAAGAAATTTCACTTCAATCTTCACTTCTCTTCGATGTACAACACTCCAGCAAATGGTTTGGCAGAAGCATTCTTAAAATGCTTTGTAACATTCTAAAGAAAACTATCAGCAAGAAACAAAGGGATTGGCATGAGAAATTGGGCGAAGCTCTCTGGACTTATAGAACAACGTATCAGACAGCCACAAATGCTACACCTTATTCTCTCATCTATGGTGTCGAAGCTGTGTTAGCATTAGAGAAAGAAATCCCGTTATTGAGAATCGCTTTGCAAGAAGGTCTCACAAATGAGGAAAATGTCAAGTTGTGCCTTCAAGAGTTAGAAGCTTTGGATGAGAAGAAGCTTGGTGCACAATAACACCTAGAATGCTACCAAGCTCGGATGTCACACGCCTTTAGCAAAGGTGTTCGACCACGGTCATTTCAAGTTGATGATTTAGTTCTTACTGTTTGAAGACCCATCATTATGATGCACAAGACTGGCCCCAAATTCAAGTCAAAGTAGGATGGTCCTTACGTCCGCAGAGAAGTATACACCAATGGAGCTTACAAAATTGTGGCGGAAGACGGTTTGAGGATCGGTCCCATTAACGGCAAATTCTTGAAGAAGTACCATGCTTGAAAACATAAAAGTATGCTCCACGCTGCATGAGCTTAAACTGCACAACGCACCAAAAAACATTCTTGAACTACATGATGACTTGATTCATTCTTTAGAATGATACATAGACAGCTTGAGAATAACAATCTTAAGTTCAGTCACATCAAAATAAAAATAAGGGTTTGTCCATCAAATGATAAAGCAAATTCTTATTTCACTGATAGTAAGTTGAATTTCAAAATCAATTGATTACAAGATGATTGAAAACAAAAAGAGTAAATCATGATCATTCAAGTCAGCTATCACATCCAGCTACTACGATGTTCTTCAAAACTGGCTCGCAACTTCTTTGCCTCTTCAATCTCTGTTACAGTCGGCTCTGAAATCTCTTGGATTTGGCACTTCTTCTGTTCTAGGTCAGCAAGTCTTGCATCGTGAAGAAAAAGGTCTACATCTAGCGAGTCCAACGTCTGCTCTAGCTTCTATTGTTCTTTCTTCAAGTTCTCAAGGGACTCAAGCGTAGACTGACGCCGATTGAAACTATTTTGTCGAATTTCTTGGGCTGTTGTGATTTCAGACTCTGTCTCTGCCAATTTTTCGGTGCTTGTGCCCATGGCGCATTTGTGAGTGCATGCAAGTCTTGCCGAGTCATATAGGGTAGCGCTTGTCATCAACTGCTCCAATTTGTTTTTTATTGTTGATGGATCGACTTCATATTTGCTAAGTTCATTCGTCAACATATCAAGCTCATTCTTCCCAGCAATAATCATCTTCAGAGAATACGTCGCTATCACGCCTTCTATCTTTGCACAAACTTCTGCAGCTGCTCGCATGCGGGTATCCCGGAGCCATTGACTTGTATCCACTACCTCAATATCGCACACAGAAGCTTCATGAAATATTGTTTTTTCTGAAGGCTTTGTATTTCCCGTCGCCATGGACAAACCTACATATATGCGGGTGAAAAATGAGCATAAATTATTGAAGAAATATGGGAAAATAATATATAAATAAATTCACGTGTACCTCTCCGGTCAACTGGCTGTGGTTCACTCTCCTTTCGACATACGTCCTTTTCTGGGAGAATGTTAGCTGCACACTTCTCAAAAGGAAATTGAACGCCGTCACCTGAGCAGACTTCATCAAAATAACTGATATATTCAAGCTAGGAGGAACAAAATTGGATCAACTCGGCAATAAGTGAACTGTTGAATATGATACATTCAACATAACTAAATGGGACAAGTACAAAAGCAAATATAACAAAAAAAATTAAGTGAATACCTCAACATGCGCGGGCACAAGTGAAGGACCAGAAACATCCCCAAGAAAATTTCCGCCAAAATCAAAGTCGGCGTTGGGATTAAATAGGGCCAAAATCGGCATCATCCCTCTTTTGACATTTAAAGTGCACGTCACTATGGGTACTACTACTGCTTCTGCTACGCCTTCTGGATGTAGCTACCTTCTCCTTCGACTTGGGGAGAAAATCTGTTGAATCTACGATTCCTTCCAAAACTGGAGGAGGTGGAACCTGATAGTTATCAACGGGGGGCAAAGCTTTGACAGAAACCAAAATTTGAAGAGGAGTTGTCGCACGGTCGTCTCCTTTAGCTTTTTGAGGCTCTTGTTGTGGAAAATTCACAATGGTTATCTTCATAGGCTTCTTCAACGCATGGTGATGAACTTTGAACCACCATTCGATGTAGTCCTGAGTAACCATAAACTTTGTGATGTCACTTTTCATAGGCAAGATTGCCTCACCCTTTGTGCCAAGCTTCATCAAACTATCCCAAAACGAGTATGTCCGAGCCAAAGGTACGGGTCGACGATCTCTTTGGGAACCTCCGGGAACACTTTAAACATATACAAATTGTCGGCTGAATCGTTGAGGGCTATAGGGTTCAACTACTCACCAACTATCTTGCCGTAGGGACACAAATCCTGAGCGAAGTGAGATAGGTAGAATCCGAAGGAAGGGCTCTGTGGGTGTCAACGATCAGTTTGCGCACACTTGGAACTTTGGCAAATCGTTACATCCGAACATCATCACAAGCAGTAAACAAGGCACGAGCATGTCCATCCTCGAAATGTCTTGCCGAAAATTCCCCTGAAATATGAACCATCAAGGGGCTGAAGCTTTTTGGATGTCGAGAGAAGAAATCGGTACTGAAATACTCGCCCAACCAGCCATACAAGTAATGAAAAGGAAGCGCAGTTGGATAGCTTCCTAGATCACTAGAGGCAGATATGACATTCAAACCCTGATATATATTCGCCAATATGGGAACCGCCAGACAGTAGTGTTGACCTCGGACCATTTTGGGAGCGATCTTAAAAACTCCCGTACGAATAAAACCTGGATCATTGTTCGGGAATACGAATAAACAAAGCCAACACGCATAAAAGGCAGAGAGGTAAACAAATTCCATAATGAAAAGGAAGCGCAGTTGGATAGCTTCCTAGATCACTAGAGACAGATATGACATTCAAACCCTGATATATATTCGCCAATATGGGAACCGGCAGACAGTAGTGTTGACCTCGGACCATTTTGTGAGCGATCTTAAAAACTCCCGTACGAATAAAACCTGGATCATTGTTCGGGAATAGGAATAAACAAAGCCAACACGCATAAAAGGCAGAGAGGTAAACAGATTCCATGCTTGCTTCTTCTACGCCTAGATCCTTGAATGGTGAAAGGTCTTCTGGAGTTCGCTGGTGAATCCCCGGAATGACGCCAGATGGATCGTGAATACTAGCGGGAGCGTCCTTCTTATTTCGTGTACTCTTGGTAGGAGGTCTCTTGTATCTCGTCTGGCCTTTATACCAATACCGTATCCATGTAGTTATCTTTACGTTGCTACGCTCTCTCTTGCACAATCTATGGTAAGTAAGAAACAAATAACGACAGCTTTTGGGGATGAGAAGCTCTCCTTCTTTACTCTTTGCAGAAAACTTAGCAATAGGTGGAACAACTTCGTCATAAAACCTTCTAAGGATAGGCAAGCCTCCAATATGCTCAAGGTCCAAAAGAGATATAGTCATCTCCCCTTGCGATGTGTGTAGAGTGTTTGTAGCAGGGCACCAATATTCACAAAAAGTTTGCACAACGGGAGCAACACGATCATAGCTGAATAATGACGTGAACACTGCTCGATAGAGGCCCTTTTTCTTGATGTGGTCTTTGTTTCGGCTTAAAACATCTTTTACCCAATCCCAATAGCACTCTGTGTAGGTAAAGCCGCCGGTAGTTTGAAACGCACCCCATCACACAGAGTTGTTGGATTTATAGAGTCATTGAGAAGCTTGAATGACACCATGGAAGCATCTTTGTCACAATGTACAAACTTTAGTATCAAAATGTCTGAACTTAGCTCCTCATTGCCTGACTTAGGCGGTCGGAAGTTGGCTACTTGACGGTTCATTGCGTAAGTCCATTGGAGACGGGAGTTGAGCTGCTATAGAATGGACCTTTAAAAGCGAATGGCCCAGTAAGAGAGGGATATACAGTTAAGGTGGTGCCATCATGTTGCTCATCTTCAACATTGTCGAGGATAGTAATTGTCCCGTCCTTGAAACTTCTAAAAGCCGTCATACCGAATGTGATGCGTAAAGTCTGAAACGCTTTTATTGAGTGTTGTCAAGTCTATGAATTGAGAACAGTTAAGCGATTAGGTTTTTTACGTTCTTCAAATCCGCCGGAGATCAACACGTTTCTAAAGCAATCAAATTTCTAGATCGACCGCAGTGCTCAAATTGTTGTTAAAATCTTACAAAAAATAAAAAAAAAAAGAGCTTTGAAGATTTGACCGGTGGGAAGTAGTGGGTTTTGAATGGGTCTCAATAATTCAAAAAAGGAGCTTTGTCTGCTCCACTACTCACTCAATCATCAAAGAGGAAGAGAGCTTTAAAAAGGGAGCTTTGAAGATATGACTGGTGGGACTAGGGTTTTGAATAGGTCTCAATCATAAAAAAAAAGAGCTTTCTTTGCTCCACTACTCAAACATGATCGCATACCCGAAAAAAAAAAAGGAAGAAACAAAAAAAGCAAAAAAAAAAAAAGGAGCTTTGAAGATATGACCGGTGGGAAGTAGTGAGTTTTGAATGGGTCTCAATCATCAAAAAAGGAGCTTTGTCTACTCCACTACTCACTCAATCATCAAAAAGGATGAGAGCTTTGCTGGTTTTCGGTTTTGGAGTTTCTCCTGTTTCTTCTTCTTGCAGGTCCCCTTTTCATTCAAGTCTGATGGAAGTCACTCGGGCGGGGAGAATATGTCCAAGAAGGATCAAGCCCTCCAGCACGCGCTCGATCAGATTACGAATTCCTTTGGAAAAGGCTCTATAAGGTGGTTTGGTCAATCTGGCACTCCTAGAAACATTGATGTTGTATCCACGGGGTCCTTTTCTCTGGATCTAGCGATGGGAACCGGTGGATATCCTAAGGGACGTGTTGTGGAGATTTACGGTCC